>NC_043706.1:97280428-97410772 GCF_006229205.1 Suricata suricatta
TGTTGTTTGTTTGTTTTAAGTGTTTGCATAGATTTTTCTTATTTCTGGTTTTCTAAAAGAAAACATGGTGCCAAAAAAGAACACATGGTTAGATTTAAAATGTGCACCCATGTGAGCAATGCCTCTAGGGCTATTTGTGTGACTGAGCCATACATCACAAAAATCTTCTGTGAACTGAATAATAAGTACGATTTCCAAAGGCAAATTTTAAAGAGATGTGTAGGGAAAAAAAAAAAAGAGACCTAACTTAAGGCAAGGAATAAACAGTTTAAAACCTAGCCTATAGATATTCATAATCTAAGAATTTCAAAGATTTGAAAGAATATTTGTCTGAGAGAG
The DNA here is from genome assembly GCF_006229205.1 of Suricata suricatta. Classification (NCBI taxonomy): domain Eukaryota; kingdom Metazoa; phylum Chordata; class Mammalia; order Carnivora; family Herpestidae; genus Suricata; species Suricata suricatta. The sequence goes on from NC_043706.1 coordinate 97,280,768, forward strand.
TTTAAATCTCCAAACAAAAATCTTAATTATTAACTAAATTTGCATTTTATTAGTAAGGTACTGGAAAGATAATTTCCATCCCTTATCTATATAAAATTCATTGATTTAAAAATGCCTCTCAAATTATTTACAAATATTTCAAGTATAAAACAATTATAACATTTTAAGAATTAATATAAATATTTTGAATCTATGTATTTGATGACAGAAAAAATTATTTTGAATCATTTCATCTAAGACAAAATAAGATTGTGATTTTCTTTTACTAGATTCAATTATACAGAAAAGCTTAACTTCATTTTATTCCTGGATTTTTACTTCATATTCTTTAACTTCAATTCTTCCATATGAATTAATTTATCATTTCATCACTAAACCTCCATCACACTACCAGTTGATGTACTAAATGGGAATATTTGTTACAATTATTAAGAGTATGTTTAAAAAATCAAATATTATACCTATATGCCAAAGCATTCACTGGAGATGTACTAAATCCAGCACTGTAGGACTTGATTGATTGTCTCATCTTTTGTGAAATCAAACTGGTCACCCCAGCACCAGGACACCACAGTTTATTCCCAACTGACCACCCAGTGTAGACCGCTGGAATGTATATGGGGTCTTTCAAGTATAAGACAAGTTTTATAGTAGATTCTAGAACCACCACAACTCCTGTTTATAGTTTCTTTTTTTGCCCATGTCTAAAAAGGACTGACACACATGATAAGAGAGCATGGTCTGAAACATATGATGCAGTGAAAACTTACACAGATTTCCCTTCACCGCTCTCCAAGTAGATAGCTTTATATTTGAAATCACATGGATGCAGAGAATGTCTCTGCACAAATATATCCCCACAAACTTGACTAGTAATAAGAAGCCAATATGAAGCCTACTGTCTAATTCCAGTGGAAGAAATTAGATAATCATTCAATAAAAGCTTTTCCTTTCCTTCTGGGCCCACAGTGAAACTATATTCCCCAGCCTTCCCTGCTGTGAAGTGTGGTCATGTGACCAGTTAATGCAATGGGCAGACGTGTTGTATGCTCTTAAAAAATCTCCCTGTTCTCAACAACGTCTTTTATTTTTACATTTACCAGCTATATGTCTATGGCTAATGTTGCTTTGGAGTCTTCATGTTAACTTTACTAACAACCCATAAAATAGACTCTAGTCTCAAATTAGTTGACAGTTAAAGAATATGCTGGGGTGTCTCGGTAGCTCAGTTGGTTGAGCATCCATCTTCCACTCAGGTCATGATCTCAGCTCGTGGGTTCAAGCCCTGTATTGGGCTCTGTGCTGACAGCTCAGAGCCTGGAGCCTGTCTTTGGATTCTGTGTCTCCCTCTTTGTCTGCCTCTCCTCTACTTGCACTCTTTCTCTCAAAAAAGAAAAATAAATGTTAAAAAAATTGTAAAATAAAAGGATATGAGGCGGCCAGCATTCAGTGTGGTCAGTGTCCTACCTAATTAAACTGGGAACTTACAGTTTTGTATTCGAGTGAACTCCACTATCATATTGTTATTCCCATTTTACAATAGGGGAAGCTGACAGGGTCACAGATGCAAAGTGCATTTTTTCTGATGATCGATTTTAGTGAAGACCACGTGTTTCTGAACTTCTTCCGTATTTCCTTTAGGATTTGATGAAATCCATTCATCTTACAAATATTTACTGAGTACCCATGATGTACCAAACACCATTTTAGGTCCGTGAAATGCACAGTGAAAATCTACAGCCAAAGAATTCTGCCGCCTACCGTAAACTCCCACATGGTACATTTCTGGCAGGAAGAGGAGAATTTATTAATTACAATGCAATTACTAAACATTTGAAAACTCTGATAATCTTGTACTTCTGTAGCACATTCAGGAAGAAACTATGGCACTTGAGATAAATAGTAGTGGCTGAAAAATATAAACTGCCAAGTACTGTCTTCAAGGAACATGCAGTTTCTATAGGCAGATAAATCATAGACTCACATAACTTGTATCAGACACCAGTAAGAGTTACCGTATAGCCCCTGAGTATCACATTATTCTAGGGCCTTTGTCTGTCTCTGATTCCCAGCTGCCACTAGCTTGGCCAACTCTAAATGGGCTCAGACCAGCCTCATATGAACAACTTGACATCTGCTTTGCTCCCTGTCCCACTGCTCTTCTCTTCATATCTCAGAGCTTTCCTGTCCATGCTGAGGTTTAAGCTACAGGGAGAATAGCTCAAGTACACTGAGAAGAGGAGAAGATAACCAATCAGAGGACAAAGTTTTACCAATGAAGACAGGAACCAGCACATACTTATTTCTTCCTTCTTCACTCTTGACTGTCCTGAGGTGTAGTTTTGCATATGGACCCATGAGGATGGTTCTCAAGAATAACCAATTAGTTTTACTTGATACCAAGCAGTAATCATGTCAAGAATCCTCAGTGTTACTCATCATCAGAAAGATACAAATCAAAACCACACAGAGATACCACGTCACACCGGTCAGAGTGGCTAAAATGAACAAATCAAGAGACTATAGATGCTGGCAAGGGTGTGTAGACACGGGCACCCTCCTACACTGTTGGTGGGAATGTAAACTGGTACAGCCGCTCTGGAAAATGGTGTGGAGGTTCCTCAAAAATTAACAGTAGAACTCACCTCTGACCCAGCAATAGCACTGCTAGAGATTTACCCAAGGGATACAGAAGTGCTGATGCATAGGGGCACATGTACCCCAATGTTTATAGCAGCACTTTCAACAAGAGCCAAATCATAGAAAGAGCCTAAATGTCCATCACCTGAATAATGAATCAATAAGATGTGGTTTATCTATACAATGGAGTACTATATGGCAATGAGAAAGAATGAAATCTGGCCATTTGTGGCAATGTGAATGGAACTCAAAGGTGTCATGCTAAGTGAAATAATATAGGCAGAGAAGGACAGATACCATATGTTTCCACTCATATGCCTAACAGGAGAAACTTAATAGAGGACCAAGGGAGGGGAAAAGAGTTAGGAAGAGGGAGGGAGGCAAATCATGAGAGACTCTTGAATACTGAAAACAAACTGAGGGCTCAAGGGGGAAGGGGAAGGGGAAGGAAGGTGATAGACATGAAGGAGGGCACTTGTGGGGATGAGCAATGGGTGTTATATGGAAATCAACTTAACAATAAACTATAAATAAAAAAAATTCACCTACTTGAACTTAATTTTTTTCCCTTCATGGCTTTATCTCTTCTCCCTTTACTTCTACTTCTTTGTGACCACACTCTCTAATTAATTGTTAGGATATACATTTTTGTTTTCATTTTCTAGCACACTTAATTATTATACATAAAAATGGCAATTAATTCAAGAGTTGTGAATGATGTAACATGTGGATATAGAAAAGAGAGGGTTTTTTTTTCTACATGTGGTTTCTGTCAGGAAAATGACAAGAAGGAGATGGGGATTTTGTGTTTTGTTTTGAAAAATGAATATAATTCTAACAGATGAATATAGATACCACTGACACTCCAAGTCAAATAATGGTAAACAAAAAGTCATCCAAGAGCAGTAATCTAGGAAAGATTTTTTTTTAAGAGAAAGTTGGAGTAAGGCTAACAAATCAGGTAATTGAAAATCTTGAATACTGCAGATGCCCAATGCTCGAGATCATATGCTTCTTTCAGGTTGCCACAGTTTATGCTATATCAACAGGCAGTCAGAACTTTAAGGAAGGGAGAGGTTTCTGGACTCTATCCTTAGATATTCTGATTCAATAGGTCTGGTGGTGCCTCAAGTCTTCTTTCCACTGGATCCTCAGATGCTGCTGATATGTCTATTCAGGGACCACATTTTGAGTAGTTCTAGTTTAGAAAATATTTGTCCTTTCTATATACCATTTCTAAACAGAGGCACCCCACACCTGTGTGATTTTAAATATGGGATATGACCTTTTCAGCCATCCTTTAAGTGCTTTCTGGGTACATTTGCATTTCAGGTTGATTAAAATATTCATTTTAAGCAATTTTTTACAGTGTTGGATTTGTGCACACCTCTGTGGTTGATGCTGATAGAAAAACATTGCTAGTTATGTCTGCAATTAAACTTTTCTAATTAACTCAACACCAATACCCTTTCTACAGAGAAGATAAGGTACCTGCTGAGACAGGGTACAGGAAGGGAAGTTTTGATGGATGAGAAAGATCCAGATTCTCATGAAAAAGATCATGCTATGAGTAAGTAATCAAGGCCTCAAATAAAGTAGATTAAGAGAGGTAAGGCATTAGAGATGATCTCAGCTCCCTACTGTAATTTTCCTGACTCTATGCCACTGGTATTATTTAGCTAAGAAAGCGATCAGTCTTTGAGTAGATATCAAATACAAACAGTAGGCAGAGCATAGGGTGTGCAATTAAAAATTTATTCACTGATCTCACAGATTCCTGGGTCTCATGCTGAGTGCCACACCTGCAGAGGAAACAGGATAGGATAAAGTAAGCCATGTGGTGTGAGATACCACTGAAGTTACTGGGGATGCTCGCCTTGAAAAAGGAGATGCTTATATTATGGTTGTTGGATATGACAAGTGTCATTTTCCCAAAAGCTGCCATATGAAATACTGGAAGAAAAGTAAACAAAAAAAGGATAAGAAATAAAAGATATAATGAAACAATCTACATTTAACATTATAAAATCTGCCCACATGGAATGTGTGACATGGTGAGGATGAAAGTCCTCCTTACTGGAAATGTTCAAAGTAAATCAGGTTAGCAGATTATTCATTAGAAAAGCACTTTATAAAGGTTTGGGAAATCCATTGTTATTAATTCCAAAACGAGAGGGAAAATGGATGGACACGTAAATAATTTTTTCTAACTGAATATTTGCATAAATGTTATAAGACCTTCATTTGTAGACAAGTATTCCATTTCATTCATAGTACTAGAGACCCCACAGGTCAGTGATCTAAAAGCTAACATGGAAACAAAAAAGGCATTCTCCCAACAGGGTACTGGGTCTGCATTAAACACAGCAGGGGCCTGTGAACACTTAGCGCCCGCAGTGGGAAATGATCATCTCATTTCTTTTTAGGCTTGATTGAAAGGATCAGGTCTTTTCCATGCTGTGTCCTGGAGTGTAATGAGAAATTAATTGATTGCCTAATAAGTGAGAGCTGAAAAAGAATTCTTCTTTGCTGTGCTGAGTTAAGAATAGAGTTTTATTTTTCTGTAGTGTCCATTAAATTATATTCATAAAGAACACTGTTAACTTTTCTTAGTCAGAATGTGAACTATTTAGAAAGGTTATAGTTGGTGACCTCACTAGAGCAAAATCATTTATCTTGTTGCTATTGAGAATTTTTCACATAGTATTCCCAGGAGCATAAATTTTAGTAAAGATTACTAAGGAATTATGGCAACTAGTATAGAAAGGGCAAACCACATTGCCTAGTCTTATTTACATCTTTATTTTTGAGGGAAAGAGAAGAAAATAGAAGGAAAGGAAGGAAGGAAAAAGCAACAAATTTCAACACTTAGCATAAAGGGGGCAGCACATAAAATAACAGTCTTAAAAGATCTATGAAGTTGTCTTTAAAATGTCTCTTGCTGACTTGTAAATGCAAGTTTAGAGAGTCTGCATGTCTAAGGAGAGACATACTGTTAATAAAATACAGGGCTCATTTCTTTTTAGTCATAAAAGGAATAAATGTGTTATTCTCCCATTTAAGCGTTTTTTACTTATCAAACCACAGCTTATGATCCCACTGAACACCAAGTAAAATAAATATAAGAAAAATGTATGCCTAGTCATATCTTCAGAAAATCAAAGGAAAGAGAGAATATTGAAAGAAGATAGAGAAAAAAGTGAACCTTACCTATACACGAACTTGTCTTCAGACATTAGGCAAGCAAGTTGAGAGTAGAGGAAAATATTTAAAATGTTGAAAGAAACATTCACCAACCCAGAATGCTGGATACAGTGAAATGATTTTTCAAAAGTAAAAAAGCAATGAAGACTTTCTTCGTCAAACAAAAATTGAGGGGATTTGTTGCTAAGAGATATGCCTTGTAAAAAATGCTAAAAGAAGTTCTTCAGGATCTTCAAATCATGAAGCTAAGAAAACCATTTGGAATGAAAGCTACATATGTGGTTATTATTTGAATAATTTGTTTCATAGAAGCTTTGGAGTTGAAATCAACTTTCAGAGATGCCCCCCATTGGCTAGGTCTTTACTGTCCTGCATAAGCTTGTGTTGGATGACAGCTGTCCCAGAAAGGGGTTTGACCTGGTGTGCGCGGTGGCTTCATGCAGCTGAGGCAGTCTTAGAGGAGGCTGACATCACAAGGCTGCCTTCAGATAAGAGGTGGCTCACACCTGTGTTTTATAAGGGATTTCTTACAAGGCCCTGGCAGAAAAAGAAAATCCCTAAACTTGGTTCATGGATGAGTTTTCTTACTATGTGACTGCAAGCTGAAAATGGATGGCAGCTATAAAACAAACCCACCCCAGAGTCACTTTGAAAGAATTCCTTCCAATGAATAGAGTTTTGGTTGATGCATCTGGTCATCTACTTTGTAGTAAGAGATAAATAATTTTAATATATTAATATTTTAGGCTGGGAATAGAATGAACCGAGAAGCATCTCACGTGCAAAATTTAAGGAGGTATTTATCCTCAAGGTTGTGCCTGTGCTTAGCCCCTGATATGACACATCTCTTCAGAAGACCAACAGCTACTAACTGAAAAATTGACTATATAGAACCCATTAAAGATAAAGTTAAAGTGAAAGTATGGAGGTAATATTTTATGAGAATGAGACTCCACCTCAGGATGCAATGTGCAATTTGGTACTGCACATGCAGTTTCATCATGTTACTGTGTTAAAAAGTAAAAATAAAAAGGAATTCATGGGAATGGAATCCAAGGATTAATGGGAAAGGAAACCAAGGATGAGTGGTCAAGAATGGCCCTCTTGAGGGAATTTGTGCATATAGATATGGGCTCTACTAGTTTAGAAACTCCAGTTCCCAAAGGGAGGAACAGAACTTTCAGTGATAAGGGTCTGGTTCATGTGCCTAGATAAGCCACTGAGTCCAGCAGACAGCCTAGCTATAGATGAGTGACTCTGTACCGGTTAGTGAAGGAGTGATGTAATGAATATCAGTCCTGGCCCTGTACTGGTAAGAACGATTTTTTCCCACTATCTTTTTACTTTTATGTTTAGTCCCAGGAAGAGACATCCACCAGAATCTTTTGGAACTGTTCCAAAACATAAATGAACAAGTAGGTCAGAGTGACATAATGGGAGGACTGTGGTGGATGCTGTAATGTGCTGTCCAGATTCTTTTTCAATGAATACTTATTTGTCCCAACATTTGGGAGTACTGTTGGCAAATAGCCTTCATATGTCAAGCAGTTCATGAATTGACACTGCTGAAGACAGCTTCCTCAACCAGGATTCTACCCCTTCCTAAGGCTCTCCATATCAAATGACTGATCATTGTAAGAGTACACAATCCTAATTTTCTTGGGTCAAGTTGAAGTATTCCAGATCCAAAGCTCCCCACAGGATCTTCCAAGACTGTAACTGAGACTGGATCCTTACTTAAATCCTTCCTCTTTCCCATCTATCCACCTTCCCTTACCTCCCTACAGGTGTTAATCTCAAGGGAAGTCTTTAATAATCATTCTGTACACAAAATACTGTCTCTGAGTCAGCTTATTTTAAAAGATATCTCTTTAAAACATTGTAGTTAATATTGTTATATACTTGTGTAGGCAATTTTCTTTATGTCTACCCATGCATTTACCTTTTTACTTGCTCTGTATTCTTACCTGTATTTCCACATTTCTTTCTGACATTAATTCTTTGTCTTTTTTTACCTTCAGAACGCCATTAAGTATCCTTATTAATGAAAATGTGTTGGTATAGATTTTTTTTCAGGATTTTTGTTTGTTTGAAATGACTTTGCTACAGCTTCATTTTGGAAGGATATTCACAAGCTTCTCAAGATTTCATGAATAGTGATTTTCTTTCCATTTAGCACTTTCAGGATATAAATCCATTCTTTTGATTTACAACTTTTCATTGATAAGCCAGCTGTCAGACTAACTGTTGACCTTTTCAATATAACCTGTCCTTTGTCTTATAATTTAAGCAATTTTACTATAAAAACATTAGATTTTGAATCAATAGCTTAGTTTCTTTGATTAGTTTTAGAAATTTGCTGCAGTTATCTCTTTGAATGTTGCTTATTTCCAATTCTATCTCTCTGCTCTCCTTCTGGGATTCTCAATACACATATTCAGACTTTCTATCCCTTTTATATTCTATCCTTTCTTCACTTGTCTCTCTCTACTTCATTTTGTGTATTTAAGTCTTCCTATTCACTAATTCCTTCTTTCATGTGTCTAATCAACTATCAAACCCATTCCTTTAATTCTTTAAAATTTTTTAATGTTTATTTATTATTGAGACAGAAACAGAGCATGAGTGGGGGAGAGGCAGAGAGAGAGAGGGAGACACATTATCTGAAGCAGGATACAGTCTCTGAGCTGTCAGCATGGAGCCTGACACGGGGCTTGAACCCACAAACCATGAGATCATGACCTGAGCTAAAGTCAGATGCTTAAAGGACTGAGCCACCCAGGTGTCCCTCCATTCATTTAATTCTTATTGTTGATATTTTGTAATTTTAGAATTCTTTTAGTTCTTTTATATATGTATATGTATATGTGTATATATATGTATATATATATATATATATACACATATATATATATATCTGGTTTTGTTTTAGAATTCCTTATTCTGTCTTTATTTTTTTAACATGCCAAGCATGTTTATTTTAATATTTGTATCTGACAACTTCATTACTTATACATGCTATGGGTCTGTCTCTATTACCTCTTCCTCCATACATTTGCAATCATATTATGTTATCTCCTTTTTGGTTAGGTAATTTCTGAAAAATTATCAAAAGTTATACATAAAAATTGTGTATTTTATTTGAGACCTATCATAATGTCTTGTTCCGGAAAGGAAGAATGTTGGCATTGTACAGACAGGTAGAGGCAATACCAGTCTTTAATTCCATTTAGGAGATTGAGTTTATTACCTGCTCTTCCTCTTCCTGGTGCCTATTGACTTTTGTTAATTCTTAATTCCAGAGTTTATCCCTTTAGGATGTAAATTGCAATCCTGGGGAAGTTATTAGGATCTTCACTTATTGGTGTTTCTGGAATCCTATTTGTGTTGCCTTAACCCCAGAAGATTGTTAAAGATCTGATCTAATCCAGAAAGGTCAGATGTCCCTAGAGAAGAAACATCTCCCAACTAGATCTTGACCTCCAAATCTTCATTGTCTTGTCAGCTTTTTGTTAATCTTCAGCAGACTTTTAAAAAATGTTTTATCCAGTTTTTCTAGTTGCTTTCAGTAACAGATTTTGTCTGAATGACATGGGCTACCATTACCAGATACAAGAGTCCAGTGACAGCCCTTTCTTAAGTAGACTTTCAAAAATGTTTAAAGATGCACTGTATCTGAAAATTCTATTATGTTCTTTCATTAGTTTTCATTTATTTTTATCCATTCAACTCTATTTCCTCCTAAGTTGCCTAGCCACAGCTAATGACACAGTTAGGAGAATATAGATCATTTCTTGACATAGTAGCTGCTACAATTTAACTAGAAGGCAGATATTCCTAACTCAAACCTCCCTCTGCCCCTTTTTATAAATAAGAGGGAAAATTTAGAAGGACATAAGGTACATTTCTGATTCAAAGGAAATCTTAAAGGAAAGATAACAAGTCAAATGATCAATCCTCACCCTTAATATTCTGATTTTTAAAGTACTAAAGTCTTAAACCTACATAAAAATGAGGCATTGCTTTGTTTAGAAGTTATTCTTATATTTTATGCATCCTATTTACGTAGCCCAGTATCTTAGGTTGTGGTTCTCAAATTTAGACACTGGAGAATAATAAAGAATGAAGAATAATGTGAAAGTAATACTCAGAAGTGTTCTGAAGAAAACCAATAAAGGATTGGAGAATTGGGACAGGAAAGGAAAGGAAACAACCTTAAAGTATGAAATCCAGCAAAGTCCATGGAAGACAGATGGGTAATTATAAATTAGTTTTCCAGAGAATTCTTGAGAGTGGAAGTCATGTGTGAATCATACCTATAAAGTGGCACTTTCAAGTGCCAAAGGTACTTGAATGTAAGGTACCTGAATGCAGAGGAAGAAACACAATAGCGAGAGGAACCCATAAGGAGGTCAGGACACACTCCAAACAAACAGTCTCTATTACACCACCATATGATTTGATAAAGATCTTTAAGTGCCGTTGAAATCAAATGCTTTCAAAAACAAATCTAGTTAAGGTATCAGATGAATGGTACAAATTACTGGTTTCCAAATTTTAACTTAAAGACTTTTGTTTCATATTTTCGGGCTCTCTCTCTCTCTCTCTCTCTCTCTCTCTCTTTATGGCCATCTTATCTCTTGATCTACAAATAATATACATTGCTTTTCTGGATAACAACTAAAAATTGTGCTGTCTACTGATCACGAGTTAATGTGATGCTGTGGCAGCAGTGATACTATACGGGCCCTATACTTATCTGATTTTCAAGGTAAGGTCACAGTTTGGAGAACGCACACAGACGTCTATAAGTAAATTCAAAGGCCACTAAAATAAGTTTATTACACTGTTCCCATTCAATAAAAAATTAAACATGAATTTCTGATTGCAACAGCAAGTTAATCTAATAATAGGAATTTACCAAGTTCATGTACCTTTGTTAAGAATTGTAGATTATATAAAGAACTTTAAGGTTTTGTAGATGGAAGCTTGTTGCAATGAATGTTGAAAAACAATAAAAATCATGTATCTTTATGCTCTAAAATTCCAACCCAAAATTTAAAATTAAATGTAGTAACTAAATAAATGAATTGCTTTTAATCCTGATAAGACTAGCCAGAAGAACGTGTTTCAGAATTGGGAAGACAATCCACCATCTGCTGCTTCTGTTCCCACCTTATCCCCCACCCCGCTAGAATTTAAGATAATTCACCTGAGGGAGAATTTGTGTCTGCAGAACAGATAACTGATCCAGAATTCCTGTCTCGTACGCAAGGGACCCAAGCAGCTGGACAGAGTGAGATGTCCTTTAGATCCACCTCTGAAAGTCATGCCTGGAGCAGAGAAACAAAAATGGACAAGCTAGGGTTAATCTGAATAGGCTCATTTCTTCTCCCAATCCCATGAATCAGGTCAGCTACTTCTCTTCTTTGGCAGGAGTGAAGAGGTGGGGGGAGTGAGATTTAAGAAAAGCCGTGAATACTCATTTTCCATTTCTCACTGATGTGCTTCCCTGTTTTACAGGCCAAGATAGGAGAGTAATGACTAGTACTCCTTCGTTAAGTGTTATCACTGCACCAGTGGCCTCCTACCTGCTTGGGATCTCCTGAGAGGAAAGGCCCTTGCACAGTCTTCAGGAAGAGCATTTCCAAGAACAATAGCCCCAAGAGGAATCTCTTCAGGGACAAAGGTCTTGTCTTACACAGCTTTCAGTCACTAGCAGTGCTTTGGGCAAAGATGAAGCTCAATAAGCAGTTGTGAATTTTGTTTTATTTTACTTTGCTCAGTATTGCTTAGGGCCATGAAATTCAAATTTAAATCACTACAGACTTAATTACAGTGGAAAGGTTGGAGTCAGAAAACCACTTTAGTTTTGAATCTCAAAATAAATGGCAGCGAAGTAAAGGAACTAAGGGAAATCCGTTGGTGGCACAACGGAGTTAAGCAAATTTAGTGATCCACTGACATCCATCTGACAATGCAAGGCAGCAATTTCCTTTGGTGGCATAAGATGTAGATAAAATTCTAAATGAAAGCTCTGCTGGAGCTATTGGTAATCAAAACGCCTACACAATTAATTTCAAAGTACCATATATTATTTTGAGGATTAAGTCACATCTCACACACTTGCACATACACACACATACACAATCTCAGAATAAATGCCAATGTACATATTTCTACACTTGGTGACTTTCATCAATCTCACCAAGACTACCTTAGTTTACAAAAAACTCGGATTGGGGTGAGTCTTAATCCAATATGTCTGGTCTCTTTATAAAAGGAAGAGGTTGGAACACTGACAACACCTACAGGGACAATCATGTGAGGACTTAGAGAGAATGTGGCTATCTGCATGACAAAGGGAGAGCTCTCAGGATAAATCAAACTTGTTGTCACCTTGATCTTAGACTTTTAGATTCTAAAATTATGAGAAAATAAATTTCTGTTGTTTAAGCCAACTCATCTGTGGGGTTGTGCTATGGAGGCTCCAGCAATCTACTGTGGAGAGCAATGGTATGAATGTACCTGTCAGGGGAAGGTAACAATTGGAAAGGACAGAGAGCCAGTTTCATGTTTTCTTATAGGCATTCAAGTGCTGGAGAAAATAAACTCTGCTCTTTGAAATACCAAAATGTCATTCAAAGTGTCCATTGAAAAGATAAATTAACATTGGTTTTTTTTTTTAAACATAATTTATTGTGAAATAGGCTAGCAAACAGTGTGTAACATGTTCCCTTGGGTTTTAGGGTAGATTCCTGTGGTTCATTGTTAACATACAATACCCATCGCTCATCCCAACAAGTGCCCTCCTCAATGCCATCACTCAGTTCCAGCTTCTTCTCCACTCCCCCATCCACCCTCAGTTTGTTCTCTGTATTTAAGAGTCTCTTATGGTTTGCCTCCCTCCCTCTCTGTTTGTAACTATTTTTTTCCCCTTCCTTCCCCCATGGTCTTCTGGTAAGTTTCTCAAGATCCACATATGAGTGAAAACATATGATATCTGTCTTTCTCTGACTGACTTACTTCACTTAGCATAATACCCTCCAGTTCCATCCATGTTGCTGCAAATGGCATGATTTCATTCTTTCTCATTGCCAAGTGGTATTCCATTGTATATATAAACCACATCTTCTTTATCCGTTCATCAGTTGATGGGCATTTAGGCTCTTTCCATAATTTGGCTATTGTTGAAAGTGCTGCTATAAACATTGGGGTATATGTGCCCCTATGCACAAACACTTCTGTATTTCTTGGGTAAAATCCTAGTAGTGTTATTGCTGTGTTGTAGGGTTGTTCTATTTTTAATATTTTGAGGAACCACCACAGTGTTTTCCAGAGTGGCTGCACCAGTTTGCATTCTCACCAACAGTGCAAGTGTTCCCATTTCTACACCTGAAAAGCAAATAAATTAACATTGTTTATTTTTCTGCCCATAAAATATTTAAAAATTTTATCACTTTATAAAATAGGCTTTTTAGTAGTTTAGTATTTGCATTTGATTATCCAAAAGTGTTATTTAAAAAATTTTTAATGTTTATTTATTTTTGAGAGGGGGGGAAGGTGAGAGAGAGAGAGAAAGGGAGGAAGAGAGAGAGAAGACACAGAGACCAAAGCAGGCTCCAGGCTCTGAGCACTCAGCACAGAGTCCGACACTGGGCTCGATCTCACAGACCACGAGATCACAGCCTGAGCTAAATTTGGACACTTAACTGACTGAGCTACGCAGGAGCCCCTTGCTAGTTTTTATTAAGCTTTTAATAATTATAAGACTTTGTGGAACCCCCATACTGTTTTCCAAAGCTTATGGAGGTTCCTCAAAAAACTATCAATAAAACTCCCCTGTGACCCAGCAATAGCACTGCTAGGGATTTACCCAAAGGATACAGAAGTGCTGATGCATAGGAGCACATGTACCCCAATGTTCATAGCGGCACTGTCAACAATAGCCAAATCATGGAAAGAGCCTAAATGTGTCCATCACCTGATGAATGGATCAAGAAGATGTGGTATATATATATATACACACACACACACACACACACACACATATATATATATATATATATATATATATATATATATATACACAATGGAGTACTACATGGCAATGAGAAAAAATGAAATATGGCCATTTGTAGCAAAGTGGATGGACCTCTAGGGTGTCATGCTAAGCAAAATAAGTCAGGTGGAGAAGGACAGATACCATATGTTTGCACTCATAGGTCTAACAGAAGAAACCTAACAAAGGACCATAGTGAGGGGAAGGGGGAAAGAGATTTGGGGAGAGAGAGGGACGCAAAACATGAGAGACTATTGAATACTGAAAACAAGCCCAGGGCTGAAGGGGTTAATGGTCATGGAAGGGGGCACTTGTGGGGAGAAGCACTGGGTGTTATATGGAAACCAATTTGACAATAAACTATTACAAAAAATAATAATTATAAGACTTTGCCACTCAGCACAGTGATACTGCTTTTCTCTCAAAATAGAGTGATCTGTTTTTATTTTATCAAGCTAACGAAATTGATTTCTTGAGAGACTAGATACTATCTTGGAAGTTGCATTCAAATTAAAATTCCCTTGAACCTAAGGATTTAGTCACTCTTGGGAAAATATTAGTGAACTTTACTGGGCAACAGTACAATGCATGAGATTACAGAAAACATAGAAGAATGCATGCATTACCTCTAATTAGAAGTTTCTGAAATTGCTGTCACCTAACTTCTACTTAAATTTTGAGATTACTTCACCACCCAAGCCTCTGTCATTTTACTTATGGCCATGTCTGTATTCTTGCTGGAATAAATCTACTGTATCAGGCAAATTATTGTCCTTTTGGTGAAGCTAATTTAAGGGCAGGTGGCACCTTCACATGCGTTAGAGCATATCCACAACCGGCAGTTAGGGCACATTCCTCCCTCCAGCCTGGCCAATATAGCCATACTGGCATCGTCCAATTGCAGATGAACACTTTCAAGCCTTTAATTTCCTGCCTGAACAACCACACATTTATTGGACGTTTTTGTGACCTTTCTAAAGCTTGTGAGTCATTAAAAAATGTGTTCCATGTTGAATTTTGTGTTTTCTCTTGTGCACTATTCTTCTTCTGTGTTCTTGCTCTTAATTTTGTATTTCTTAACATAAAATCCACAGAGGCATTCAACATAAGTCTACCTTCCAGAGTATTACTTTCTAAAATGTATTCCCTGTTCTTACAATGTGAAAACTTCCCAAGAAATACATGACTAAATGAAGGGAGGTTAAAACTCTTGTCACTTCAAAAGACAACAGAATGCCATGACATTTTATTTTCGTTTAAAGTTTATTTTAGTTATTTGGAGAGAAAGAGAGAGAGGGAAAGAGAGAGAGCATACTAGCAGGGGAGGGACAGAGAGAGAGAAAGAATTCCAAACAGGCTCCCCACTAACAGCCTGGAGCTTGATCTCACACACCGTGAGCTTATGACCCGAGACAAAATCTAATGTTTAACCAACTGAGCCACCCAGGTGCCCCAAGAATGCCATGACATTCTAAGTCACTGTTGTTGTTGGCCTTTCTGTTTGTCACCTGATGGCAAGAATTGATGCCCTCCACATGTGTATTGAGTGCCTAATGGGTAAATTTTCCAGAAGCACTATGGCACTTCTGTCTCTTAGAAAGCATATATTTGATTACTCTTTGAGGAAATTCCTATGTCCTCATGGAGAACAAGCAGTGTGGCTGAAGTAGGGGGTAAACAGTGCCTCTCCTGAAAAAATCAACTGTTGCCCCCAAAAGTGTATTTTTAACCCTTTGTTGTGTTACTTAAAGAAAATAACTTTATTTTTGAGAGACAGAGAGAGAGAGAACACAATCAGGGGAGGGGCAAAGAAGGAGACACAGAATCCAAAACAGGCTCCATGCTCTGAGCTGTCAGCATCGAGCCCTCCTCAGGGCTCGAACTCATGAACTGAATTGTGAGATCATAACCTGAGCTGAAGTCGAAAGCTTAACGGACTGAGCCACCCAGGCATCCCCTTTGTGTGTTACTTAAAAAATCAGTTCTTTCAAATTTCCTCCTAAAATTCCTTGGCTATTAAGAAAGGCCCTGAAACTGTAGAAATTTCCAAGGATTCCAGATGACAGGCAATCCTCTGGTTCCTCTCTTACTTGACACATTTAAGTTAAATGCTCCCGTGGATAGGTCAGATGCTATGGTCCTTCCCTTTTAGAGAGGTGCTTTAAAGGAGCAAAAGATCTGAATTTTGGTAGCTGAAAATTCTGACTCAGCCTTAACTGTAGAGCAGAAATACCCTCTGAATCCATGTAAATATAGTGACTTTGTGTTCTGGACAGGACTTAAGCCTCATCGCTATGGTATTAACTGGGATACTGCAGCGACCATAAACAAGTAAGTATAACTCTCTCTGAAAACAGCTGCCATGGAACTGTAGAATATTTTGCTTAGACTTCAAAGCTGTGACATTTCAAGGAAAACCCAGCATTCTTGGCACAGTAGAGCTTACTAAACTAAAATGTCTTATGTAAACTATTTGCACACATAAGAACTTCTATAAATGTGAAGGAATGTATTATTGTAAATGACTCATACTTTCAAAAATATAATTTAATATGATTTATATATTACACGCCAAAGATTATGGTAACTATAAAGGGCCGATACCTTCTGTGAAATATTTAAAATTTTATTACATAAAACTAATTGGTTGTAATCATATCTGCTGGGTCACTCAGCTAGAAGTATACAGGAAAGAATACCGGGCTTGGAATGAGGATCACTGGGATATGGTGCTGGCTCTGATTTAACAGTTATGTCATTTTGAGATGATCTAACTGAAAAGCTGCTCTTTAGGATGGGTGGGTTTCCACTGGAGATGCCAGTGATCTGATTCAAAAACTCTCCTCATTTGGTCACTTGGGATGAAGGGAAGCTTAATGACCTGCTCTACTGGAGGTCCACACAAAGCTCTGAGTAACATTCAGTGAATGTTTATTGAAGAGGTAATTGAGAAAAAATTTAAGGTTTAATATTCATAGAAATATGTGAGATGATATTGTATTCATACAATACTACTTGAAGCTCCATAAAATTCCATGAGATCAGAGGTTTTTAAAATTTTTTAAATGTGATGATTGACTTAAAAGTTTCAAAGATCTGGAAAATAAAACTGAGAAGATAGGTCTGACAAATAGGTAAAGAGAAAGAAAAATGGTTATACATTTAAAAGACATAAAGAATCAATACATGAGGTGAAAAACTCAACAAATTGGAAATTTAGGGGAAAAAAGAGATAATGGAAGGGAATAGCACATCAAAATAAAAAAGAAATAGGTGAATATTTAGCAAAACTGGAAAGAGTATTTAGCTTCATTCTACTAAGCACCAACAGGATAAATGAAGACAGATCCCTCATCTAGATGTATTCTCACAAAACTCCATAAAATATAAGGAGAAGATTCTGGAACTTCATAGTTGAAAAAAAAAAACAGAACATCTATCAAAAAAGAAGTATCAGAGAGTGAGTCAACATGGAATCCGAAGTTCTCTCATGGCTCAAACACAGCAGTATTGAGAATCACAATAGGGAGCATGCAACACACTCCAAGCCACCTCTTGAAGGACCAGGACCTAGACACCATATAGTTCCTTTTTAATGTGCTTGCAGTAGTGCTTGCAGGTGCAGGGCACATAACAAGCTATTAAAACACATAAGGGACAGAAAACTAGCCACTGTGACAAAACAGAAGAATTCTCTTCGAAAGAAATTCCAGCAAGAAATGCCAGCTAGAGAAGTGCTCAAAACAGATATAAACAATATGTCTGATCAAGAATTGAGAATAATAGTCATAACATTAATCACCAGGCTTGAAAAAAGCATAGATGGCAGCAGAAAATCTATTGCTACAAAGATCAAGGAACTAAGAAACAGTCATGATTAATTAAGAAATGCTGTAAATGTAGTGCAAAATAAACTAAATGCAGTTATAACAAGGATTGTGGAAGGAGAGGGGAGAATAAGTGATATATAAGATAAAATTATGGGAAATGATGAAGCTGAGAAAAAGAGAGATAATAAAATACTAGACAATGAGGGGAGAATTAGAGATCTAAGTGATTCAATGAAATGTGATAATATCTGTATCATAGGAGTTCCAGAAGAAGAGAAAGAGAAAGGGGCAGAAGGTTTACTTGAACAAATTATAGCTGAGAACTTCCCTCATCTTGGGAAGGAAGCAGACATCCAAATCCAGGAGGCACAGAGAGCTCCCTCTGGATTTAACAAGACTAGGTCTTCTCCATGCATATCATAGTGAAACTATTAAAATATAAAGATAAAGAGAGAATTCTGAAAACAGCTAGGGACAAACAAGCCTTAACTTACAAGGATAGACACTTAATGGCAGTAGCAGACTTGTCCACTGAAACTTGGGAGGCTACAAGGGAGTGGCAGGAAATATTCAATGTGCTGAATAGGAAAAATATGCAGCCAAGAATCCTTTACCTAGTAAAGCTGTCATTCAAAATAGAAGGAGAGATAAAGGCTTTTCCAGATAAACAAAAACTGAAGGAGTTCATCACCAGTAAACCAGTCCTGCGAGAGATCCTCAGGGGGACTCTGTGAGTGGAATGGTGCAAAGACTACAAAGGACCAGAGATATCACCACAAGCATGAAACCTACAGATAACACAATGACACTAAATCCATATCTTTTAATAATAACACTGAATGTAAATGGACTAAATGCTCTAATCAAAAGATAGAGTGTATTAGAATGGATAAAAAAATAAGATTCATCTATATACTGTCTACAGAAAACTCATTTTAGACCTGAAGACACTTTAAGATTAAAAGTGAGGGGATGGAGAACCATCTAACATGCTACTGGAAGTCAAAAGGAAGCTGGAGTAGCCATACTTCTCTCAGACAAACTAGATTTTAAACTAAAGGCTGTAACAAGAGATGAAGAAGGGCATTATATCAAAATTACAGGGTTCATCAATCAAGAAGAACTAACAATTGTAAATGTTTATGTCCCCAACATATTAGAAGAAACCAAATATATAAATTTAGTAATCACAAACATAAACAATCTAGTGATAAGCATATGATAATTACAGGGGACTTTAATACTCCACTTACAGCAATGGACAGATCATCTAGGCATAAAATCAATAAAAATCAAACAAACAATGGCCTTGAATGATACCTTGGACCAGATGGACTTGACACATGTATTCAGAACTTTTGAACCAAAACCTGAAGAATACATATTCCTCTCAAGTGCACTTGGAACATTCTCCAAGATAGATCACATACTGGGTCACAAACCTTGTTTAAAAAACTTTGTGGCAACAGCTACTGCCTAAAACTATGGAAGAATTCTTTTGGATTCTGAAGGCTCAGGGTATCTCTCATTGTAGATTCTGAATTATGTTGTGTGATGCTGCATACCATTTTCAATAAGTACATTTTTATATCAGTGTGTCTTGAGGCTGGATGATGAGACCAATTGCAATGGATCCTAGTAATTTAAAACTAGATGTGGAGGAAACATCCAGGAGAAACTGATGGAGGATTCACAATCCATTCACATGAGTCAATCCCATGTATAAAAGAATATTTTTGCTAATTAATTGCTTAGATATCCCATTGTTTTGGCCTTGGTACAGGTAACACATCTGGGAACTGTACACATGAAATTAATAATGAGCAGCTGTGTCTAGAATGGATTCTGATATTGACAAGAATTAAAAGTAGAGTATTTTGAGTCCTTTTACTTTGCATAGTTGGCCAAAAGCATCTGACTTGGCCATGGTGAGCTGAGAACCTCTGGCGAAAAATTAATACTGAATGTTTATATACATTTTGGGGAACATTTTTCTTGAACTAGTCCTCTACAATGATTTGAATAAGCTTATTGCTATTTCAAGCTCTATTCACTTTTCAAAAAGAGACACATCATTATTTCTTACTCTGATCCAGTTAAAGTTCTGAAAAATCTGAGCACAGGAACATCATCTGCTTTGTCACCATTCAGCTTCAGCACCATTAAGAAAATATGCACTATTGGGGAAGCCACGGAATCACTTTTGAAATTTGATCATAAAATTTTGGCAGGTGTCTTTTTAAAAAGTAGTTTTCAAACTATGTCTCCTGGAGACAGAGTATTGCTTGTGGATGTACTTCATTTTATGTTTGGAAGAACTGCTTATATTTTAAACAAAGCTATTAAAATCCATGTCTACACACTTAATTACCAACTTTTCCCTTAATCCACCACACTCAAGCCCTCATAATCATCGCACCACTGAACTTACTCAAGTTAAGGTCATCAACAACCTCAGCATTGTAAATCCCATACTCAATTTTCTTCCTTCATTGTAACTGCCTTGTTTAGACCATCTTACAGACAAACACTCTCTCCTTAAAGCTTGACTTGAAACTTGGCTTCTCCATTTGCTTTTTGGTATACCACACATTGACTTGTCAGTCTCTAATCCTCTGACTTCTTTTCTTCTTCCTGCATTGAACCATGCTAGCACTCTAAGCTCACTCTTAGAGCCTGTTTTCTAGCTACACTTTTACTGGGGAATCTGATAGACTATCATGGCACCTAATTTGATATGTTAATAACTCCTAGATTTATATTTCTAGATTGAATCCCTCCCCTGCACTCCAATCTTATTCATCCAATTTCTCAATAATATTTCCCCTTAAGTGACAAATTGGCATTTCAGATTCAATGACTATTAAATTAGAATTATGACTAAAACCCTAATTTTTTCTTACCAGTTTGCATACATCAGTCCATTCTTTCTCACAGCACTTATTTCCAAATATGCCATCATTTAATGTCATCCTTACTCATTCTGTTTCACAAGCCCAAAACTTAAGAGTTATGGTTGATTTTTCATTTTTCCTTATCTTCATAGTGTCACATCCACCTTCAACATCTACTCTGAATCTGATTGACAATCTCTAATCATTTCTACACCTCCATCCTAGAGCAATCATAAACTGTTGCATGGATTCAAGAAGCCACATACATTATATTGTTCTATTCTTGCTTTTAAAACAATATGCCACTGAGCTGCCATTTTTTTCTTAAATATATATCTTAATATTTAAATATGTTAATAAATATATATACTTAAATATATAGTATATATTAAAATACATCTTAATATATAGGTTATATCAACTTTGTTGCAAATTCCAATGATTAGCTCTTAGTCATAAAAAATAAAATTGAAAGTTTTACTGTGTCTAAGTAGACCCTAAAACCTCTGCAGCCTCCTTCTCCAACCTCACTTATTATTGCTTTCAGTCTCTAGATTCTAGGATTACCTACCTATTTCTGCTTCAGCTTTTGAGCTCATGTTATTATACACACTGTTCCCTTTGCTTGCAACATTATTCCCTTCTGTATTTGAATTATTAAGTTCATCTTGCAGTTAGGGTCTTACACAACTTTCCCGGGCATCCAGGATAAAGTGTCCACCTTCATTTCTTTCTAGCACACTATATTTTTCCCAGAACACCTTTCTCTTTGCCATTACCTACTTCCTTCCTTTATTTATCGATGTGTTTATTTTTGCATTAGGCTGCTTTCTCTCTCTCCTTTTCGGTTTTTTTTTCTTCTTGGACATTTCTCTGCCTCTTCTTTTCAGGAGCAGAAAACTAAATTCCTCCCATTTGCTTAAGTAGACTAATGCTGTTCTCTGTCGCCTCTCTTAAAATCTTGAGACTCTTAAAATCTTATAATTACCACTGACAAGGCGCCTGTCCTTTGTTTTAATATTTAATTTTTTCTTTTGAGAGCAGGTGCAGAGAAGAGAGAGAGAGAAACCCAAGCAGGATCTGTGGTCTCAGCACAGAGCCAGATGTGGGGCTCCACCTCAGAATCTGTGAGATCGTGACCTGTGACCTATCAACTGATAGATGCTTAACTGAGCCCTGCTGGGTGCACCCAGGGCCTGTCCTTTCTTCCAGCACTCTGCTAAGTGCTTTACTTGTTTTCCATTTGATTTTCACAATTATTCCAACATTAGTACTACTATAATCACTGTTTTATAGATGAAAAACTGAAGCTTGGACTAGTACAGTAACTGACTCACAAAACTATCAGATCACAGAGCAAATATTCATCCCTTCCTGCTCCACTACACTCCTTACTCATCACTCTACCTGTTCCTCAATCTGATTAATTTCTTTAAGTTTTTGGTTTATCTGGAAGGACGACAGCTTCATCATTTAAAGAATTATTTAAGTGGGGCACCTGGGTGGCTCAGTCTGTTGAGTGTCTGATCTCAGGTCACGATCTCATGGCTCCTGAGTTCGAGACCCACTTTGGGTTGTGTGCTGACAGCTCAGAGCCTGGAGCCCGCTTCAGATTATGTGTCTCCCTCTTTCTGTCCCTCACCTGCTCTCTCTCTTTCTCAAAATTAAATTTAAAAAATTTTAAAAAAGAATCATTTAAGCAACTGTTGTCAAAGGAAATGCTTAGGCTTAGCCCTTCAAAATTATATTTTACCTTTAAGTAGTAAATCCTTTAGCAAGGAGATTGTTCTTCACCCACTGCATTCTGACTCCCTTGAGCCTCACACAGCATACTTCCATTCCTTTTTAAAAAATTTTTAATGCTTTTTAATTTATTTTTGAGAGACAGAGAGAAACAGTGTGAGGCGGGGAGGGTCAGAGAGAGAGGGAGACATAGAATCTGAAGCAGGCTCCAGGCTTGAGCTGTCAGCACAGAGCCTGACGTGGGGCTCGAACCCATGAACTGTGAGAATATGACCTTAGCCAAAGCTGGATGCTCAACAGACTGAGTCACCCAGGTGCCCCAACATGCTTAAATTCTGACCTACTCCCAGCACAAAAAGAATTAGAGGGAGCAAATTGACACCCAACTCTGAAAGGCTCAGGGTCTTGAACTATATGTGATCTATTCCTCCTGTAAATCCATTATCAAGCTAGTCTTATCCTACAAGCTTTGGAGAAATTTTTTAAAAATAAAGATGAATAATAAACTGCTTAATTTCCTAACTACCATAGTATAACTCCATTCTTAATTTTTGAAGAATCATTCTTATTCAAATTCTATATCCATAGTTTCTGGGATTTTTTTTTTACCTTTTCCAGAATCCTATCATTTACTGTATTTAATGTTTTAAAGTTAATTACTATACCCACTTGAGATAAGAGCATTTGGAGTATTTCTCAGAACTATTTTGATGTTCTATTAATTAAATCTCAGGTCCATATGGAAACAAAATGGTTTGCTAAAATATTTATCCCTTCCATTTAACATTTATTAAACAGAATATGCATTAAGCAGCTTAATAGTTCTTACTAGTAATATTTTAGATGCAAAAATTTAAGTAAGATACAGTTCATGTTTCATTTATTTTTAAATAGTTTTGCCAATAGGTCCTAAATATTTGCTGAAGGAAGACACAAACGATAATAGTTAGCTCTGAGCTCTTGCTTGCCTGGATTTAATTCAGCATAGACAGAAATCCTCTCTTTCTTCAACTCCAGCAATTCTCATACCCCATCTTGTTTAAACAGAGGCATAATAGGTATCATTGCTTTTGCTAAAATGATAAATTTAAAATATACATAGGTCAAATTTATAACAATTGCTTAAATGATTCTTTTAACAAGAGTGAAAACAATCTCTGTTGTTTTCTTTAAACAACAAATTTGACCACAAAAATTTTCCTTTACTCCCTTTGCTAGTCATACATAAATGGTAACTGTTTTCCCTTCTTACCCTCCACCCCACATTGACTTCTCTCTTCTGTGACCCAACTAATTTTACTTTGATCTCAGCTTGGAGCTGAGGAGGTATCATCAAAGACCAGCAGGGGTTATTCCAGTGATGTTGATGGTGGCAGAAGTAGCCTGAAATTTGTCAGGGCTCTGGATTAGATCCCAACAAACACTTTGGATAGAGACTAGACACGATCTCCCTTTGTCAATATGAGCTGGGCTTATTTCCAAAAATTTGCAATAGCTCTCACTGCACTGGATCACTGTCTTCAACGATGATAAATTATGGGGGAATGAAAGAAGATGATGCTTATGTACATCTGACGAGAATCACAAACAGTGGATTCTGAGTCCAAATAGCCTGGGGGAAGACCTGGGCTGTCCAGATTCTCCTGTGTTCACTATACTTTCAGACATATTTAGCACATTGCCTAGAATATGGTAGGCATTCAAAAAATGTCTCTAGACTGATTTAGAAACCTATTTGTATGACTGCTTTGATTATCAAAGCAACAAATTGGTAGTTCTTAATATTTTTTAAGAATGGAGGAAAAGGAATAAGAACAGAAGATAGAAATGTGATCAGCCTAGGAAAGATGTTGGCTCTTCATCATACTTAACTAAATTCTTCAGACATGAGGTGGTCTAGTGACTTTTTTACGAATAAAAGGACACAAATTTCGACAGGTCTCCAGAATCAACAGGGTGGTTTTCAGTGCCTCTGCTTGCCCAGGCCACGTGGTGGTGGCCTGAAATCTGAGAAGCTGCAAAGGCACCTGCACTGAAAAATGTCAGTGGAGTCAGTGGTTAGCATTAGACTTAGGTTGCACGCAGAATCCAGAGAGAAGTTGCATAGAAATCCCGATGAGAATTCCCAGAAGCATTTTTTAGGCAAAGAAGAGTTGAGTACTTTAGTGGAGACATCTATTAAATGGATAGGCTTTTTAAAAGATTGAATTATAGATTACAAATGGATTTTGCTCTTGGCCCTGCCCTTGATCCCTTTATCACTTTGATCAGGACTCTTAATTTGTGGGTGCCTCAGTTTCCTCATCACTACAGCCAGGTGATTAAATTAAATTACCTTTCAGGGTTCCTTCCATTTCCCTTGCGTGATTCATTTTAAAAATCAGCTTTAAAAGCTTCTAATAGATTGGTTTTGTCTAGAGAATAAAAATACTCCACAGCTGTGCAGTGTAAAAATTACCCTCTGAGTCTTCTTATGTTAGATGATCTAGTCTGATCTCATCAGAAAATACCTTTTAAAACAGACCTCTCTAATGTCAAGAAAGACTTAAAGATATTTCTATTTTCCTTTTTAAATTTTAATGCACTTTTCCTCTAACACTCAGTTTGTCAAGTTGATTATATTATAATTACTAATGTAAAAGAGAGTATGGGATTTTTTTAAAATATTTGTCTCAATTTCTCTTTTTCCTTCCACATTACTGATTGAGTTTTTTTGACCTCGATGTTTGATAGGCTGACAATGATAAAATTAAATTAAGAATTATTTTCCTGCTTTTTCAAAAATGAATATTTAAAGCCTCTAGAAGGAAATAGATTTGCTGAAACAGCAGGGAAATATAAGATTAATAAAATCCCAATTATATGCAAACCAACCTGGTTCAGAAAATGGAGATGAGGGAAGGATTTTTTATCTAAATTTTCAGGCATCTCTAATTCTAACATTTTTAGAAACAGTTCCAGGTATTTGATGAGTGCTGTAGTTACCTTTGACGTTGACATGATAAATAATGATAAACACCACTTGTAGTCATATAAGTCTTATTGTAAAAGAAACCTCAAGAAATAATTTTAGAATGAAAATTACCAGTGAAAGACTTGGGAATAATTAACAGTTGATAAACAGTTAAAATAAACAGTTTACATTTAAATGTAATATTTAATTATATTTAAATATAAAGTTTGAGAGTTTTGTTTAAAAAAATCACTTGTTTATCATCTAAAGGACATGTTAATATTTACTACAGCCCATTACCCCCTTCACAAATACACTTGAAGATCCCTGTATTCACTACCTCAATTTGATTTCCTCTCTCCCCAGAAATAAGAATTCTGAAGTTGCTGTTTAATTTTTCTATTAGTGTCTTTTTTCTTTAACTACATGGGTATGTATACATAAACCATAAACTGAGTTTTTGTGTTTAAGGTTTTAGTCATTCTATATAGGTATTGTTCTGCAATGTTTACCTCCTTCAAGATCATGCATGCAGATGCATTTAGCTTTAATTCATTAATTATGATTGTTATATAATAATAACTTAAATAAATATATCACAGTGTTTCATTGATTGGGTGTACTAATTTACTAGGGCGGCTGTGACAAAGTACCATAACAGGGTGTCTTTAACAACAGACATTTATTTTCTACGGTTCTGGAGACTTGAAGTCAGAGACAAGGTGTCAGTCGTGTTGGGTTCTTTTGAAGACCCAACCCAAGATGGATTGCAGATGGCCGTCTTCTCTCTGTATCACCCAGTCTTCTGTCTGTAACTGTTCTTGTCTGTTTTTTAGAAGGTCTAGTCATAGTGAATTAGAGGCCACTCCCACTGACATCATTTTAACTTAATTACCTCTTTAAAGATCTGTCTTCAAATACAGTCCCATTCTGAGGTGGTGGGAATTAGGACTTCAAAATGCAATTTTAGGGATATACAATTCAGTCTATAACACCCCATTATAAGTGGTTATATTCTTTCTAAACTTTTTTTTTAATCATATTGTAATAAAATCCTTGTGAAGGTTTCCTTACGGTCACAGCTTTCCTTGGGGTATATATGTAGAAGTGAGATTGTTATTCATAACTTAGGCTCATCTTCTCTTTACTAATTTTTGTCAAATTTTTCCAGTGTAGCCATGCCATTTTTTCCCACCAATAATACATGAAAGCATCTGTGACTCCACATTCTCACCAACATCTAGTATGGTCACGCTTTTTATGTTTTGCTCAATGTGATACATGGGAAGTGACAACTTATTTTAGCTATCATTTCTTATCAGATAATTTAAGATTTTTTTATCCATATATTTATTGTCCTTTGGGTTTCCACATCTATGAATTGCATCTTAATATTCCATTTTTTCAGTTAAGTTTTTTTCCTACGGATTTGGAAGACTTCATGAACTATTTTATACACTATTATTTTTATTCACAAATATTTTCTTCCAATTTGTGGCTTACCTTTTTATTTTAATTATATCTTTCTATATGGATATTTCATTTAGAGATAATTTAGAGATAAATAAGAGAAGATTTTATGTAGAATTTTTCAAAATATTATCTTTAGGACTCCTTCAGAGGTAACCTTAGGAAGAAGAGATGATGGAGTTGGTAGATTGGAATTAAGAAAGAATAACTGAAAAAGTATTTATTTTATTTCTTAAATAGCACATTAAGATTTTCTTAATGATACAATAGCCACTGGTACACAAAAACTCTAAGTTAACTAAGAAAGTTCTATTTTTGGACTGATGAAGTAAAAGTCTATCAAACCCAACCATCCTCTAGTTGGTAAGTATAAATGCAGTAGTAGATCCAAATAACAACTATGGAAGCAGTAGACAATAAGTGAAATTGAGATTTTGGAACAGAGTAAACACTTGAAAGTAGTTATAGTTAGTGAACTACCCATTTTTGTGACTTTTAGCTTCAGAGCAAGGCAAAGTTAGCTCTACAAAGAGCAATTACAGCTACAAATATATACCTGCAGTTTCCTTGGCCTAAAAAATCAGAGGATAGATTTTAGGACAACTACAGACAATGAAAAAGAAGAAAAGAATTTTAGGAAAGAGAGACATAGAGAGAGCGATCCAAGTTCTGCTTAAAAAGTCTGTCCAATATTTGGCTTACCTTTGAGGTACACATTCAGGGAAGTTACAAACAGCCCATATAAAAAAATAAAGAACTGAACTGAGATTTTAAGTATTGCCAGAAGATAGAGGATAAGGTTTGAATTTTAATCAAGTTAATAGCCTGCTTAAAAAAAAGTAGCATTCTTCAGAGGAATAAAACAAAATCCAGAGGTTCTGCAACATAGCATTTATAATTTCTCTACAAATAAAGAAACAGGAAAATGTGACAAATTCTCATGAAGAAAAGATAAATACCAAAGACTACTCTTGAGATGACAAACTGCAAAAAATTAGCAACAAAAGGATTTGAAAACAGTTGTTATATAGGGTGCCTGGGTGGTTCAGTTGGTTAAATGTCCAACTCTTAATTTTGGCTCAGGTCATGATATCACCATTTACTCATCTCATGATGAGATTAATGAGATTGAGCCCCACATCAGGCTCTGCCCTGAAAATCCTGCTTGGGATTCTATTTCTCCCTCTCCTTCTGCTTCTCCCCTCCCCCCCACCAAAATAAATAAATAAACGTTAAAAAAGGCAGCTATTATGACTCTACTCAAGGACCTAAAGGCAAATATGTAGGAAATTTCAATACATAAATATAAATTTTAAACAATCAAAATTTTAGGACTGTAAGTATAATATGTGAAATAACAAATTAACTGGGTGGGTTTCATAGTAGAAGAGAGATTACAGAAGAAAATTAATTCCCTTGAAGATAGACAATAGCAATTATCTATCTGAATGAGAAAAGATAATTGAAAAAATGCAGAGTTTCAGGGATGTGTGGCACAATTATAAATGATCTAGCATATGTCTAAGTGAAATCTCAGAAAGACAGATGAAGGAGAAATCAGTAAAGATAATTCAGATAAAAATGGACGGTAATTTCCAAAATTGCAAATTTATAGATTTAGAGATCCAGGAGTCCAGGAAATCACAATGAAGATAAACAAACATAAAACCACAACTCATCATCTCACAGTAAATGTGTGAAAACCAGTGGTAAACATTACATTTTAATAGCAGCCATGGGAAAAAAATGACACATTAACATAGAGTAGGAAATCTCAAATGATTTCTAAAGACTCATAAAAAAAACTATGAATCCTGAAGACCGTGGAACATTTCTAAGTACAGAAGAGAAAAAAAATCCTGACAACCCAGAATATTGTATTATTCCATAAAAAAATATTCTTCAGAGGGCACCTGGGTGGCTCAGTTAGTTAAGTGATCCACTCTTGATTTCAGCTCAGGTCATGATCTCACAGTTCATGTGTTTGAACCCCACATTGGGCTCTGTGCTGACAGTGTGGAGCCTTCTTGGGATTCTCTCTCTCTCCCTCTCTCTCTGCCTCTTCCCCACCAGTGCTCTTTCTGTGTCTCTAAGTAAATAAACAAGTAAACATTAAAAAAATTACAAAAATATCCTTCAAGAATGAAAACTACATAAAGGCATTTTCACATAAAAGAAAACAAAGAGGGAACTCCTGCTTCCAGAAGAATGAAGGGGACACATTATTCCCTATTCCTTCCACTTAGTACAACTGAAAACTCTGGACATAATCAATCAGTGATTTCATCCCTGAAAGATGTAGAGAAGAAAACAAGACTCGCTTGGAACCTCAGAGCCAAGGGAATGGTGTTATGGTGGGTCCCTTGGGTTTTCTTTTTACTGTATGTATCCCAGACATAGAGCTGAAGAATCTGGAAACTCAGAAGCATCAAGGGAAGTGGACCAAAAAAAAAAATCCTAAGAAAAGCCTGCTTTCTCTATCTAAAGGACTAGGAAAGACAACCTAACAAGACAAAGAACTTGTAGATGGTAACTTCTCCTATTCAGCCAAACACTACTGAAGACTGTGGCCCCACTATTAACCGCATCAGAAAAGCCGAAGAGCAGAAGGTGGACTTCCATTCTTTCCTGGCTATGAAGAATTGTTTTATCTTTTCCCTATCTCCTTGTATAATATCAGAAAAGTCTAATTAGGGAACCAAGATTTATATCTGCTGAACAGTAACATGTAATCTACCCACCCGCAGGTGTCAGTGGAGACAACACCGGACTCACATTTCAAGCTGAGGTGGTGTGCAAGAGGGTGAGTGAGGCTCTGGACCTTCACCACCGAGTGATAGATAGGCAACCTCAGCAACGTCCCTGGAGACCACAAGGGGAGCTGGAACTCTCATTCTTGCCCTGCAAACGTGAGGATGTCAGGCGGGAAACCTGGACTTCTAGCCCCACGTGGAAATTGGTGCCATTGCCCATTCCCTGCAGCATGGTGTCAGGATACCACCTGAAGCAAGATTTCCATAATTTACAGAGTCACAAACTGTCCAGGCTTCAATTGAAAATCACTTGTCATACCACGAATGAATGAGTTACAAAAGATAATCAATAGATGCCCACACCAAGATGACAGAACGTTAGAATTTAACTGATAAGATTTTAAAGCAGCCTTTACGAAAATGCTTCCATGACTGATTATGATCATTCTTGAAACACATGAAACAATAGAAAGTTTCATTGAAGAAATAGTACATTTTTTTAAAAATGGAATTTTTTTGAACAGAAGAGTACAATATTATGAAAACAAACAAAACGTCCCATAGATAGGCTCAACAGCAGAATAGAAGTGATTCAGAAAAGACTCAGGTAACTCTATAAATATTAAAGACTATGCCTTCCAGTTAATTTCTTTAAAACGCAAATATATGTATGTATGTGTGTGTGTGTGTGTGTGTGTGTGTGTGTGTATTCACATATACTTACACTGAATTTCAGATTTTGTTTAAAAAATATACAGGTGCTGGCTTTGAATTATATCCCTTCAGAGATCATGTTTTCCCCTGACAGCAACAGTTAGGGTATAGATCACTTGAATCAATCCCAGATTGAGATGACTAATGCTGGGTTGCAAGCTCTGTGAAGATTGACTTATTTCTAGCATGTTCTTTTTTTCCCCTAATCTTTCAGGGGTCTAAACTGAAAGCCTGGAGTGTTTACCAAAACTTCTCTTTGGCACACCCGAACAACATTTTTCCCCCCACAGTCCTATAAAATGCCAAAAACTCTGCTTGGCTATCTGGCCTCAGTAGTCATTTTCTCCTTGGTGTCTTCCCTTCTCTTCTCTTTGGAGCTTTGGTTTAGGCAAATATCTTGAAGAAGGGAAAAAAAGCATACTCATTATGACACTTTCTTCTCTGTGGTTCTCTTTTGTGGGACCTACCTGCTTTGGTAGCTCTGAATTGTATTTGTTGTTTCTACAACTTTGTGGGACTGCTGAAAGCTCCAGACCATGACTTTCTTGGAAAGGAAGAAGTTGTAGAGCATGCCCCCATGCACCTCAATATATTTTCCTTCTCCTAGTGACGCTGGCCCCTCAAGTTATTGCTGGCTTGTTTGGTTGCTAATGTCTGCACTTACCTGATATATTTGTGTTGTCATTTTCTTTGTTGTTTTACCCAGCATTTAATGGTTTTCTTGGCCAGTGAGTTGGTTTGATGCAAGCTACTCTGTCATTCCTAAAATCAGAAATGCTAGTGTCAATATTTAGGCTAAGAAGAACAACAAAGAATTACAGGAGGCTGATTTATGAAATGTATATTAAATATATCACGGGGTTTTATGAGACCACAAACAATATAACCAAAATGATTTCTCAGTTTTAATATACGTCTATGTCCAAGTCAGGGAAAAAATATACCTGTTAGGCTCATAGACTAAAAGACTAAAAGGTTTCAAATCTCACTAAGATGGTAAGAAACTAATAAAATTATATAAGAGAAGAAATATCTGAGTGCATGGAGGATGTTTGGCCTGCCTGTAGGAGTAATTATATGGAGAGGTTAAGAGGGGAATTAAAGAAAGCTTTATTAGAAAGTTGTAATGGGGAAGATGTGGAAATGATCTGACTTGATCTGTACATTCAGAAAATCCCGAATGCAGATTTTGCTTAAATTGAACATTGAAACTTCTGGCCCATAGGGCTATCCAAAAGCCCTAAGCTCTTCCAGAAAGCAAGTCCCTTAATATTCAAACTTATGTTAGATGATCACAGGTACAATGTTACACAGAAATTTCTTTTTCCATTAAGAGGTGAGTTGCATTAAAATAGAAAAGCAATAACAAAAGTAATCATTTCTTTACTGAGAGTGAATTACATGTCTGGTGCTCTGTAAGGACCTTTTTCAAAGCATGAATTTAATCCTTATAAGTGTAAATACCTTTATTATTATCACTTTACAAATGAGAAAACTGAGGCATAGAGCATAAATAATTGGCTTAGGGTCAAACAGATAGCCAGTAACTGAAAAAGGACTTAATCCCAGGCAGCCCATCTCCAGAGACCACACTCTGATGCATCACACTATACTGTCAAAGTGAAGATATTTTTATTTCAAGCTTTTAAATTTTCCAGAAATAGGTGAGGTATAAACAAAACGATGCACAACCATATGAATGATGCATATTTTATTTATTTACCATTAGGATAATATTGAAAATAACATAAATTAATACAGTCATGGATTCCAGGTATTGGTTCTGTGCTTTAGCTAATGAATCAGTAAAAGAATCAAGGGGTATTCTCTGATAGAGTTTATTTTCTAAATAACAAGCATACAAGGAGATACACAATATACAATGATAAATCAAATCTACCTGTATGTGTGTGTGTGTGTGTGTGTGTGTATAAAATAAATTGACCAAGCATGTAGCAGTTTTATGTCTTTGTGTAGCATTATATAAATATCATATTAGTGGACTTGATAGAACTTTGAAATGTCATTAAATACCACTTTAATGCCTACTTTGACTATACCGACAGATTTATTACAATAATTTTGAAAAACATGCTTTCATAGTTGCCATGCAAAAGATGCTAAAGTCCCTTTCGTTATCCAAATGATTGTTTTTCTACTCTTTGTCTATGGACACGACGACCATATTCCTCTCCTGCTATCCCAAAGGCAGATTTCATCCATTACATGATTGGACCCATTTGATGCTGGCCAGTTTACAAAAATGGACCATTTCCTATTGCCATTTTGTTATAATATTTTGTGTGCAATCCTTCAGATGTTGATGAATCAATCATTAATTTTGCCTCTTATGATTAGTGTGAGGACCTACTTAGAAATTATTTTAACTAAAAGTAAGCATTAGACTTACTATTCTTGAAAGGTTATCAAAATAACATTAAAAAGTGCTATTCTACCTCAGTGCAATTGTGACAGCTGACCCCCTTAATTAACTCTGTAACTACATTTCATATTTTTTCATAAAGCCTTTGACACAAATATTTCAGGCTCTGCTTTAAAGCCTATTTTTCTCTTTTACTTTTAAAGTCTTCAAAGGAGTCTGGAATTTCAGAAAACTGTCAAAATGTGTTGAAATATATTTAAAAGAATGCATACTTTTATAGATTGGCATTGTTTGTACATGCTATTTTCTAGGTTTTCAGCTACATAGAAAATAGGAAAGGTTCTGTGTGGGGGAAATACCATAGTTGTCACAGGGCAAAGGGGACTCTCCAGTATCTTTGACTTTTCTCCAGGAGAAATTAAGAGAAGAATTAATCAAATGTTAATGTTAAGAACTCAGAAACTGGAATGTTTGTCCAGAGCCCCAGGCCTCAGAGCAAATGCTCTTACGCTGCTGGGCTCCAGGGGAAGACTGAAGCCAAAGTCAACATGAGCAGAAACTCCATCTGACTGATGCTGTGGAAACAGCTGTAACCACTTAGCTGGAAAACCACCTCAGATTCCTCTCCCAGAAAACACTGATGACATGGGAGATGGGGAGCAGGAAAGCTCTGTCAGGGTCTCTTTTCAGCTGTGGTCAGGAAAAAATAGTTTCTTTCCCTGAAAACTGTAAATAGATGGGTTCAGAACTGGTCATAATAAACCACCAAAAAGGAAAAAAAACAAAACAAAACAAAACAAAACAAAAGAACAGAACAAAACAAAACAAAACAGCTCTTTTCCTTAAATTAGCTCACGTCTCCTCCTTTCTTTGTATATTAATCAGTATTTGGCTTAAGTTAATTTTTATACGGATTTGTTTAGGTAAAGACCCATTTGATCTTAGGTTCATCTTCTAAGTTAAATTGGATAGTATTCAGAATAGCATTAAAGGCCAAATTTCCTAGTGAATGTTTAATTTTAATACGTTTTCAATTTGTAGGCATAGCCATAATTCTTCTGGTCGACATTTTACTTTCCTTTTATTGTTGTTTCCTGGTGGCTTTCGTTAAATGTTT
The DNA here is from genome assembly GCF_006229205.1 of Suricata suricatta. Taxonomy (NCBI): domain Eukaryota; kingdom Metazoa; phylum Chordata; class Mammalia; order Carnivora; family Herpestidae; genus Suricata; species Suricata suricatta. The sequence continues at coordinate 97,314,531 of NC_043706.1, forward strand.
TTTTTTTTTTGGAGGAAATAGAAAATATTACATGAAACAACAAATAGATTTTTATCCAATCTGGGAAACGTGAATTTCTTCTCTTGTGATCACAGCTTTACAAACTAATATGGTCTTCTAATGAAGATCTATGGGTAAAGCAGGTAAGAAATCTCAGAAATAGGAACAACTAAGGGAAAAGAGAAGCCAAGATAGCATTATTGCACTCTGGAACATTCTCAATGTATTAAAATGGCACATAGCCAATGTATGCAATGTTGACAATAAGGCATCCGACTGGACAAAAACGAGTGCTATTTATAAATCTACATCATCAAAAACTTACTTTGTCTACCTGTTTAGATATGTATTTAATTGTTTAAATTTCATAATGTGATAAATTTAATTCTTGGTTCAACTTTCAACATAGAACATAAATTATTAAAATAAATGATAAATTTTAGGTATGATTTTTAAAGGGACTTGCATTATGGAGTACCCTACTATAAAGTAACTAGTATCATTCTAAAATAATGATATCTCAAATGTAAGGTGAATTCTATTCATGTGTTCAACAAATACTTGTTGTGCGTAGGCACTATTCTAGGCTGATAATGTACCAGTGAACACAGCGGACTCCTTTTCCTCATGGAGATTATATTCTAGTAGGGATGCAACATGTTATTAAATAAATAAATATATTATAGGTCAGGTTTTGATAACTGCTATGGTATAAAATAAAGTAAGGAAAGTTTGAATAAGTCACACTGAGGTTGGCAGCTGCTATTTTATATAAGGTACTTAGGAACAGCTGCTCTAAATAAAAAAGTTACGTATAAGCAAAGATAGAAAATAAGATGGAGGATCATGTCATGAATCTATTGGTCAGAAAAATGTCTCAGACAAAGAGTAAAACAGGGGCAAAGTGTGAAGATGCCTGACTTATTTGAGAAAGTGCAGGTGACCAGTTGGGCTAGACAAAGAGAATGGAGGGAGACTGGTAGGGGCACGGGTAATGGAATCAGAGCAAAGAGGGCCTTGCAAGCAGCTAGCTTTGGTCTGAGATTAAAGCATCTGGAGAACTTTGAGCAGAAGAGTGGCCTGATTTAACAGGAATTTCAGTAGGATTCCTCTGGCCTCTATGTGCATAACAAATAGGGAGGCAAAGGTAGAAGAGAGGAATTACAGGTAGAAGGGAGGAGAGGCTTGCAACAGGATTGTGGCAATGAAAACAAGTAAGAAGTGGTTGTATCTTGAAATTATTTTGAAAGTAGAACCCATAGGATGTGCTCATGATTTAAAGAGGATTCTGGGTTGACTCCAAAAATTTTGGTCTGAGCAACTGGAAAACTAGGTGGGAGACTTTTGAGGAACTAAATTACTTTGGAAATGTCAGGAGATCCCTCAAATGTCTCAAATGGCTAAAAAAACTTCAGATGAGAGAAATATATGCAAGTTGATTTTAGGGGGAGGCATACAGCTTTCAGGTCATGTGAGAGGAATAAAATAGAAATAGCTAATTATTCCTCTGCATAGGGAATTAATTCAAGGTACTGAGCCAAGAAATGGGCAAAAAATATTGCTTTAGGAATATTTGAGGAAAACTTTGAGGAACAGTGTATCAGGAGCTTTCCCAGGGGTAGAATGAGATTTTCCAAGGCCAGGCTATCTTCTGAAAGCCAGAGTATTTACTTAAAGATGTGAAGACAACTGATAGGGTATGGAGGGTTTCAGCAAAAGACATTCAATTACTAATCTCCTAGTCAACAATGGAATGTAGCTACTCGGAAGCATACAGGATAATACTGTGCTGTGATCAAGGGCTCTGGCAACATGCAGATTAAAATCCCACCTCTGCCACTGATAATTTGTATGAACTTGGGCAAGATATGTGACCTTCCTAAGGCTCAGTTCCTTCATCTTTAAAATAGCAGTTGGAGAATCAAATGAGGAAATGACTATAAGATTCATAGCACAGTGCTTGTCTTAGAATAAATTCCAGTGAATGTTATCTGTATTACCACCAGCCCTCAGAGATGTGTAAGAGCAGGAGCAAGATTTTGGTGATCAGGGGCCCCACTAGGCTAGATAGAGCAAAGAGCATACAAAAATCTCCCTTCTCCAGCATGAAAAAGAACAGCTGCTTCCCATATGGTAATAAGATGCTTGGAATTTTTTATGTTATTGCTTTTTTTATTGTCTGCTGACTTGTCATCCAAAAAGGCTAAAACACCTCAGATGTAAACGTCATGGTTTTTCACTTCTTAGAAGAATTTGAAATGAATGTGTGTTAAAAGTCTTGCCTTAAAACAATAGAAATGTGGTTATAATGTTGTTATTAAAATAGTTATTGTTGTGAAATTAGGATTATTTTAGTCTCAAAAGCTTTATTATTATGCCATATTTTGTGTTATATATTCCATTACCTATTGTTCTTATAAGTATAATTTATATGCTTTATTATTATGCCATATTTTGTGTTATATATTCAATTACCTATTGTTCTTATAAGCATAATTTATATATTGCAATGCACATGTATTTATATATGTAAGCCTATGTGCACAGTAGAATGCCTGAGTGATAATGTAACAGAATGCTAAAACTGATTATGCTTTGGTGGTTGTGGATAATTTTTCATTTAAGTATATTTTCAAAAGTTTTCTATAGTTTTTTGTAATATAGTTTTACCATAATTAACAGCTATGTTGACGGATATTCAGAAGATGTATGCTTATGCCTGATCTTAATAATAAATTGGCAAAATATTGAACTCCCAATCAAAAGTGCACAGATGAAGTTTTATTTCTCAGAGGAAGACAATTTAGGTCTTTTCTCTGAGGTAGTGGAAGAGTCTTGCAAGGTTCTTTGTGGAAAAATATTGTAAAGGCTACTCATTAAGTACTGGCTTTATTAAATACCCCCACTCATTTACTTACATTAAATAGGCTCAAAAGTGGTCCTAAATGCATAAGGAAATGGGATCAGAGTATTAAATAAGATGTAATTGATTAATTAAATGTTTACCTATTTTGTAGGTTTTTTTTTTTAAATGTTTTATTTATTTTTGATACAGACAGAGACAGAGCATGAGAGGGGGAGGGGCAGAGAGAGAGGGAGACACAATCAGAAGCAGGCTCCAGGCTCTGAGCTAGCTGTCAGCACAGAGCCCGACGCGGGGCTCGAACCCATGAACATGAGATCTGACCTGAGCCGAAGTCGGAGGCTTAACCGACTGAGCCACCCAGGCGCCCTATTTTGTAGGTTTTGAGTTATTTTGTTTCTTATGTCCTCTCAAATCAGAAAATCTCTAACTTCCTTACAGAAATTAATTTAATAATGATTAAATATTAGATTATCTGACCAAGTCAATGTTAGTCCTAGTATTTTTAAATAGCTGAATAATATCCACTTGTTCCTAAAAAACTTGGTCTCACTTCCATCTATAGATTATTAAGTGATCTTGCCAATCTCTTAAGCACCATCTGGCAATTTCTAGGTGGGGATAATTGATGGGAAAGTAACTCATTGTGGTTCATGGATCCCTCGTGCATCTCCTGAAGCTGTCTGCAAAGATATTGTTTCTATATAAACCTCATAAAGCCTCAGAGCTTATCAAATTTCAGATAGTGATGACTATCTGAAAAACTTTCCCTTGTTTAGTATTTTTGCTAAATAAGATGACTTAGCCTTTAACAACTGGCATCTGCTATAAATGTCTTTAAGAACATACATAAGAATTTTCTAATGTTGGGTTTTACTCACATTACATCTAGCTAGCAGGAAAACTCATTTAATAATCTGTAAGTTTCACGGAAACTTGCTGTTCAATGTATCTAGAGAAAATATCATTCAACCCTAAGAAGCCTTAGGAATAAGATGCTATCAAGTTCTACATGCAGGTCTGAACATATTAAAGTGCTCTGTGGATGCCAATGAGCATGATGCGAGATAACAAAAAAGCGATAACTTTATGTCCAAGGAAAGTTTACCCTCATAAATTTTAGTGAGAGTCATGGCTGCTAATTAAGACCAACTCTTAGGGCCAAATGTAGTTGGCCTTCATCAATCCACCTGATTCAGTACAGCTGTTTCCTAAGGGAAACTGGAGGCATGTAATTTGTTCTCACAGGATTTGAATTCTGTCTTATTTATTTATGATAGATCTTTGGGTTTAGAGGTTACATAACCATATGTTTATAATACCATTAATTGACCACATAATTTATCTATTACTGACCATGCAAATAATTTTCAGGGACCATTTCAAGAAAAAATATTAAAAAGCCCTCTTAATGATCTAAAATGTGAGTACCCCAAATGCCTTAAATTGGATCATGTAGGCAACTACAGAAATCATGTTGTTTTGCATTTCTGGATTTGGACCCAAGCCACAGTTTGAGAACACTCAGGAAGAGTTAGCAATGCTGACTCTGCCATGAACAACACAATCCAAAGAGTCCTTTCCTGAAATCTCAAAAATTGTTTGGCAAGGAGAAGGGGAAGATGGTGGAATATAATTCAGAAGTTGATCTAGCTGAGACAGGTGAGAAATACACATGAAAGAAAACTTAGTACTTTTGCTATTGGAACCTAGGAATAGTGTGATACATAATGCAGGCTTATAGAAGGTTTTATCTTACAAATAAAATGTTTTGGTCCCAGGATGATATAAAGTTTGAATAATAACAGCCAGATTCCATTATTATTAAAACTATTCTCTTTCTACAGTTGTAATTGGATTAGAGCCCGAAATTCCAGAGCAGTGTGTCCTTGGAGAACTTGTAAGCAGAAATGGAGCATTGGCTGCTTCAGAAGACAATAAATAAGGACACAAGCATACCTTTATATGAAATTTCATCTTTTAACCAACTTCTTTTCTTTATCATCCTGCTATCCTCTGTGGAGATCCAAAAAATCTGGGATTTTTGACTCAGTGCCCATTAAAAAAATAATAAAATACAAGCTAAAAACTTCTTCCTCAATGTTTTAACAGAAGGAATATTGCCTTTCTAGCTGTCAAATGTGGAAGTCACCCATATATTCCAATGCATACAACTCAATACCACTCAAAATACTCTTGGAGACTATGTTACAGAATTTCACTCTGGACCCACTATAACAACATTAGAGAAACTCTTTTTCTACCCCACCTCCCAAACACACTTTCTTTCTTTGCTATAACACTGACATAGTCTGGCATCTACACTTTTGTTTAAATGAATTTTGGCTCCTTCCAAAAATTAATACTCCTCTTTCTTCAACACATGGCCATTTACCACTAAGAAGAATTAAAAAGAAAAACAAAGAAATGTGCTTTACATAAAAGGAAATCTGTAAGAGTAATGGGAACTTATAATGATAATCACATCCCCACCTAGCTGTTACAAAACCAAATAGAACAGAATTCATTTGGAGCTATGTTAAAAACTTGCTTCAATTACTTTAGAGTCCAGTCTCATAAATCTAGAGATCAAGGACACAATCTTTCTTTTGTCTGATCTTCTGATCATGGAAGTTTTGCTCACTACACCTGTGGGCAAGAAGGAAATCAGACACACAAGTAACCCTCTGGTTTTGTGTTTATGATAGTTGTCATATTTAAATGATAAGAAAATACCATATTTCGAAAGATACTCAGACAAATAAAAACAGACTTCTATAGAAAATAATCACTCAGAAAGATTATTGTTGGATGACCAGTCAAGCCACACAGATGATTATGGTTACTCTGAATGTCTGGCTTTAAGGTAGTGAAAGGCATGTTTTGTAGGGTTTCAGTCCCAGTCCTTTGGCTTACTACTTATGTGATCTGTAACAAGTCCCTCACATTCTCTGTGACTTAGTTTCTCCATCTATAAAGTAGGGATAATAGTAATAAGACCTAATAGAGTTGCGAAGATCTCGTGAGATAATACATGTGAAACAGTCACAACAATCTGGAGTATTCGTATGTGCTCTACACATATTACCTGCCGTATGACTGCCATTACGTATGAGGAGTTGGTTCTTCATTCTTGGTTCAAAGGCAATGAGATGTAAGAGATAGTAGAAATAAAAAAGAATTGAAAAATCATGCAGAAGGGATGATTTTTGTTGAGCGAGTTCAAGTAAAATATATCAACAGTAAGAAACAGTCTTAGTCCTGGGTCTCAAAATTTCTTTTCTTTTTTTTTTAAATTTTTTAAATGTTTCATTTATTTTAGAGAGAGAGAGAGAGAGAGAGAGAGAGAGAGGCAGTGTGAGCACGGGAGGGTCAGAGAGAGAGGCAGGCACAGATCTGAAGACAGGCTCCAGGCTCTGAGCTATCAGCACAGATTGCAATGAGGGGCTTGAACCCATAAACCATGAGATCATGACCTAAGCCGAAGCTGGACACCCAATCGACTGAGTCACCCAGGTTTCCCATTTCTTTTCTTTCTTAATTAGCCCCTTATAAATGAGAACAAATATTGTTTTGAAAACAACTGAAAATAACATACAGAGTAGAATAATGGCATTTATGTATCTTTAAGTATCTGACACATTTTATGATTAAGCCTTCTTGGTGAATTCTAAGTAGCTCATAAAAACACTAAAATTTTTTCGACATTCAAGTGTTTTGGTACTTATGGACCTCACATTTTAAAATATTTTAAGAATGCTGGTACTTACAAGGTATGCAATGTTTGAAGTGATGTCCTAAAGTAGAGCTGTAATTCATATGTGCAACAGCAATGGTGATGACAGCTACCATTGAGGGCCTGTAATATGCATGACACTGCTCTTTGCACTTAACATTAAATAGTTTATTTAGTCTTCTTAACAACTCTATAGGATGGATTCTTTTTTTCAATTCTATAAGATAAGGAATTTTTGGCACAGAGAAATTAGGGAATTGGCCAAGGTAACATGGATGTGACAGAGGTAGAATGTGAAATAGAGTGAAATTCCCCAAGCAGGCTTTTCACAATCCTCCCCAAATAGTGTTGCATAGAATACGCATACTTCTTCCTTGAATGCCATGCCTGTTTAAGTTGATGGAAATAAATCAAACAATCTATAATAAGACGTGATAGACTGGTAGCCTTTACTACTGATGCGTTCCCTTGGTTCATTGCAGCTCTGGCCTAGAAAGCTGTAGCAGGGGCATCTATCATGATTACCGTAAAGTCACTGATGCCTGGAGCAGAAACAATTGCTTCATGAAGTCAGAATCCTCCTTGCATATTCATTATACACATTTATACATTAGTCTCAGACTATCTCAAACAGGGACATTCTCCTACTTTGTGGCCTTTCTTGTAGCTTCCCAGGGTTCTTTCCTAAATTGAAGGAAGGGCTCCAAGTATTAGCTCTGGAATTGCCATGGCTAATTGTCTAGGAGATTTTTGTAATCAAGCAAACACCAGGCCTGACATCCTAAAGCAGAGCATCATAACTTTTGTTGGCAGATTCCCCTGCAGATGATTAATGGAGACATGACTAAATATACCCACTGACTATAAGAGCAAATTATGGGGAAAAAAGCCATTGGGCAGGGATACCAGCAAACCCTCCAGGGCAACCTGCTTTATGACTGGCTAGGAAAGACATTGATGTCTTCCCTCAAATACTCACAGATGATTTAGGGAATCACCTCACGGTAGTTTTATCACGTTGGAAATGAAGTTTTATAAAGTGCTTACAGAAGACTCTTAGTTTTGTCTGTGTACTTTTAGTATGTGATCTGATGACTTGATTAATCCTTTTTGAGATGAAGACAAACACATGACAGGGCACATGAATATAACGATCATATCCAGTGAAGTACATTAACTGCATATCAGGTGAGTGATAAGGAATACAGACTTAGTTGCTTTTTCTAAGGGGCCTCCATATGTATTGACAGTAGGTTATGTTGTTGCTACTAATTTTTTAGCAGGAGCAATTCTCAAAATATAAAACAGAGATAGGAACCATTTGGATACATTTATCTGAAAGCAACCATTGGATTTTAGTGTAGCAGACTGGCATATTTCTTTTTAACAGCATTGAGAAATTAATGAAGTAAAATGAAACTTTAGCCTATAGCCAAAAGAAATACACTTCAAAAAGGGAACACATTGTTGAACATACTTTTTATGACATAACACAAATTTAGGTGTAGAAATATTAATTTGGGACATGTTACTGTGGGTGATACAAGATTTAAGCTTAGTTCTGTAAAGTTGAGATAATAGTTGTGAAGAATAAATGAGAGAATATAATTAAAATATTTAGGAGATGTAACTTTATACATGCCGAATAAATTTTACCTATTATGTTTCTAGATTAATATGATTCTTTTGTAGAAAGGTATCATCATTAATAAATTTTGTTGAAATAATTGAATATAAAGTGGACATTAATTAATTAGATCAGTTCTCTACATTATTAAAGACAAAACATTTCAAATAGAAAAGAAGATTTAGAGAAAATCTAGAATCAGTTGGAATACCATGTTCATCCTTATTGGGAAGGTTGGATAAACTGCATAAAGATGAAAGGAGTAGTATAATAAAAGACAATATGACTAGATTTCAATATATCTAACTGGGGTTATATTGTTGTGTGTGACTAGCTTATAGAAGGTACATTCACCCAATTTGTAACAGCATAAATAAAACAGAATATCACACATATTAAAAGATACAATTAAAGCAAAACTATAGCTTGACAGCCATTTTTGTGTACCCAAGCTAACAAGATAGAATTTAAATGAATGGGCTACAGAATGGAATTCTAGGCAAACTTATTTTGAATGAACTTACTTTAGGTGAAATGCCTAGCAGGAATAAATATGCCCTCTTACATTTGAACTTGATGTTTGCTGTCTTTAATAGTATGACGGATCAATCTGGTACATCAGATAGAACGAATTGGATGACAAATACCAAAATAGCTTAAAAGGGGAAAATTATCCCACCTCTCCATAAGTTCAAGAGTAGGATGACGTTCAGTCTGATTAATTCTGTGATTCAAAATCATGAAGAACCAATGTTGCATAAAATGGAGTAGTACTCAGCAATAAAAAGAAATAAGCTACCATCTTATGTAATAACATAGATGAACCTCAAACCCATTATGCTCAGTGATAAAAGCCAGGATCAAAGGCTATATACTGCACCATTCTATTTGGCATTCTGAGAAAGGCAGAATTATGACAGAGAAGGAATCAGTGGTTGCCAAAGGGCAGGAGTGAAGGAAGGTGATTCACTGCAAAGATGCACAACTCTCTAGGGTGATGAAATTATTCTGTACCTTGACTGTGAGGTTGTTACTTGACTGTACTTATTTGTCAGAATTCATAGTTTTTTCTTACCTCTATTTTCACTGCATTTAAGTTTACCTTGAAAATTTTAAAATAAACAAGAAAGATCTACTTTCTCAACTTCTGTGCATCTGCCCAACCTTTCTGTGCATCGTTAATTCATCTCATGCTTGTAAGGAAGTTTCTCTACTCTCAGGCATTACAGGCAGATCAAATAATGTCCAGCTGAAGGGAAGCTGTCCCTTTATGTGTTCTTTTTTTTCCTTGTAGGAAATTATTTTTCAGAAACGTATCTTCCTACCCTCTCACAATACGCTTTCCTACACATCTCATGGACTACAACTGAGTCACAAGTCCTTCCTTACTCAATTCTGGCAGGGAAAACTAATTAATCATAATACAGGGTTTTAGAATTTAGCCTTAAGTTTGAGATAAAGACAACTTTCCTAAGGCTAGACACCTGAACACATTAGAAATTCACCTGGTAAGGATAAACTGTAGTTGTGAACATAACTAGTAGTGACAAACATCAAGTAGTGTTGGCTCACAACCAGGTGTTGGTTGGAAACCTTGTGATTTTATTAAGTGATAAACTTCAATGCAGGTCAACAGGAATGAGATTAAACAGAATGCAAAGCAGTCAAGGTAATGCTTGGCCTTACTTGCATACCTACTTTCATACCTTAATACTTGCAGTTAGTAATAGATGCATTTTTCTATAATTAGAAATGTAATACCCCTCAATGTAATACTCTTGAGAAAGTTGCTTGATGAGAGATTGATTGGAAAACTATGTTATTTAAGGAATTACTGAAAGAAATGGAACTGGTATGTGCCCTAGAATGTGGAAGACACATTAGATCAAATTTGTATGTTGCCAAAGACTAAAGAAAATAAACAGAAAGTACAGTGCAATGTGGGGAAGAAATTTCAAACACAATTAGAGTTATCCAAAGACTTGATGGTAAATTACCACTGAGAATATTCAAAGCTGACTTAGACAATGCCTATAGGAATGTAGTAGAAGACGATTCTAATATCAGATGGATCATTGGACTGGACTTTCTAAGACTCTTTGCAATATTGGTATTTTTTCTTAAGTTCACAAGGAAATAAATATGTATCTGTGATTTTGTGCATACAAGATATTTTCTCTCTCTTTATATATATACGTATATATACAAACTATATATATACATATACATATAGCTTATGACTAAAAGAGATTTTACTAATTAAAAGACTAGAAGGGAACATATAATAAAATAAAAATGTGTTATATAAGGCAGTAAGATTATGAATGACTTACAAACAAAATATAAGGGAAATCTAGAAGAGAAGCGGAAATTTTCAGCTTATAATATTGGGAATCTCTGATCTCAGTGGATCATTCACCATGAAATTCCAACAAAACCCATTTTTTAATTAATTTTTAAATGTTTATATTTATTTTTGAGACAGAGAGAGATAGAACATGAGCAGAGGAGGGACAGCGACACAGAATCTGAAGCAGGCTTCACGCTCTGACTGACGGTGGCTCTAATTCATCAACCATGAGATCATGACCTGAGCCAAAGTCAGAGGCTCAATCAACTGAGCCACCCAGGTGTCCCCAACAAAATTCTTTCTTTGGAATGTGCCTCCTTTAAGAGAGACTCAAAGCTAACACCAGCTCTCAGAGCCTATCCTGGTCCTGATCATTACCTAATCCAAAACTGCTCTTGTCCTCTTTGTTTATGGTTTCTGGGCATGTAATTTTCAAAAATATATAATTGAAGACACTGAACACCGACATAGAATTTTTTAATGAATTTTTATAGCTTGTAAGAAAATCTCTGATTGTCAGCTTATCTATAATAGGGAGAAAATTCTTAAAAAATAATTCCTCTATGATTATTCATAGTGATGATTTTTTGTTGAATATCATTATTATTATTTTTAAAATTTAATTACATAAGGCAGTTTATTTTTGTTTACCAGTTAATAGAAGTGGAAAGACCAGGACTAAAAATAGTATCATTGATGAACCAAAGGAAGAGCTTTGCATTTTTGTTATTATTTTTGAAAATCATGGAAAAAATGATGTCAACTTGAAATGATTCAAATGAACCAGATAAATTAAAGCAACTACTTAGCCATCAACACCATCAACACCTAAGTGAAAACACGGTATAACTTAAAGTCTATAGTATAAAATATCACTTAATGGCGCAGGTGTGCCTGGGTTATTTTTAGCTGCCTACACAACACAAAATTAAAAAGCAAATAAATTGCATGTAAAGCTCTATTTTCATGGTCTGGTTATATCTATTAACCTTTCCCTCATGTTAAGCGAATTTGTTCTCAAGCTATTTAAAAACTCCCATCACCTTGCATATAACATTAGAAATGTATCCTAAATCAAGGGGCTAACTGCTACATAGGTGTGTCATACTGTGAAAACATGAAGAAAACAAAAAGATTTTAAACAGGAGAAAGACTATAAAAACCCAAATGCCAGAAAAAAAGGGCAAAAGTGAAGAAAAAAGACCATAAATTGTTGTGTTTGTTAATTTCAGACTTGCACTAAATACAGCAGTTCCCCTTATTTGTGGGACCCCTCCAGTAGATGCCAAAACTATAGTACCAAACCATATACATAGCATGTTTTTCCTATACATGCATGCTTATGATAAAGTTTAATCTATAAATAGTCACACTATGAGATTAACAATAATGAATAAAATAGAACAACCATAGCAATATACTTAATAAAAAGTGTGTGTGGTCTCTCTCTCTCTCTCTCTCTCAAATTATTGTGCTGTACTCATCCTCCTTCTTCTTGTGATGACGTGAGACATAAAATGCCTATGTGATGAGACAGAGGTGAAGGGCTTAGACATTGTGACTTAGCATTAAGTGACTTTTGACCATATTTCAGAAAGAGGAACATCTGCTTCCAGAGCACAGTTGACTCCTGGTAACTGAAACCATGAACATGGAAATGGAAGATAAGGTTGAGATAACTGCATCCACCTTTTACAAAGCTCTATTTTAGGCACTTAATGATGACATGATGTATAAAACCATTTTATTTTATGCTCCAGTGAGTTCAATATTGTTATGGAGAAGAAAAGTGACACTTATGATATGCATTTCCTCCAAAATTAATGCCACCTTAAATTATTTTCCATGGGTTGTGGAGTTCTTAAACTGTTTTTATAAGAAAACATTTTCAGAAACAATTTATACCTCTTTCTGGTATCTTCCCCTTATTTCAGATCCTGCCTTGCCTCCTATACCAAATTGTACTGGGGTCGCCCTCCCCCCCCACCCCGTTCCATCTCTCTCTGTTGTTTGCTAGGCTTATCTGGGAGAAGTGGTATTCAGTGCTACTGTTTAGTCTCCATTGGTTCAATGGTTATCAACACTGTCTGTACATTAGATTCAGTCTCACCTCAGAATAACTGAATCAGAATCTCTGAGGATTAAGCCTGAGCATTGCTAGTTTTTTAAAATGCTTATTTATTTTTGAGAGAGAGAGAGAGAGAGAGAGAGGAAGCAAGGGAGGGAGGACAGAGAGAAAGAGAGAGGGAGACAGAATCCGAAACAGGCTCCAGGCTCTGGGCTGCACAGAGCCTGATGCAGGTTTTGAACTTAGCAACCGCAAGATCATGACCTGAGCTGAGGTTGGAGGTTTAACAGACTGAGGCACCCAGGCACCCCTGAGCATTTTGGTTTAAAAACTTCCCAGGTGATTTTGATGCATAGTGAAAATTGAGAAACCACTTGGTTTAGAATAGGTTTAACCCAAAGTTACTCATAAAGGCCTATTAAGACATTTCCCTCCATCTCTTTTGACTATTTTTCTGCCACACAGAAAAATGCAGAGAATATACCATACATTTTGGATTCATAAATTCAAGTGTCGAGGATCTTTCTGGCCCTGAGTAGTAATGGGTCTCACCTCGCACACCAGCCCCAATCAATTGATAGTTATTTCTAGCACATCACTTTGAGACAGATTCTGAGGACTTGGCTTTGGCAAGAAAAGGTGCAACTGTCCAAGCCTCTTGGCCACATAGTAGAGGAATAGGGAAGACTCTCCATGCATGCTAATTATTATGATTTTATCTCTGATCTAGAAGATACTCCACATTACTCATTGAATAAACTGAGGTCTATTTGGATTAAACTTGTCCAAAGGAGCTCCTTCATATTGGTAAAAAATGTAGGAAAATTTAATCCAGTATCTTCCAACTTCCCCAAAGACTGAATATTTAGAGTCCACCCATCTTGATTATTAACTCCTTTGTGCTCTAGCTCCTCCCATGTAGACCAATGTGCTCTTACCATTCTTGGTGTCTCAAGTCTCAATTCTTTTGGCTTCATACAAATCTTGTTTCATCCACATGACCCATGGTAAAGAGAATATATGCCAACAAAACTCAGTGGGCTTGATTGATGAACAGCCCCACTCTTTTGGGTTTATGGCTTTCATGGATGCTATTGTCCTAGAAAAAGGCCAACTTTAAAAGGTCTCAGAGTGAAATGAAGGCTGTACTTGGAATAATCTAAATCAATGAAGGCTGTCACATAAGAGTTACTTTTCATATAGTCAGTTTGGTGTTTGGAACGTATTGTGAAAGGTGCCAAATAGCCTACAAGAACACCAGCTCCATATACCATTGTGCAGGCTCTCTCAGTCTCTTTCTCTCTCTCTCCACCTCCCTCTGGTTCCCTTCCTTCTCCCATCTGTGTAGCACGCACAGGCTTGCAAACACACATCACAAACCCTTAGAATCTCTATTTCCTTTGTGTGGCATCACAATAACCAGGAAAAGTAAAGTAAAACACACAACAGAAAAAAATTATATGAACTATCCAATTAATATGTATACCAAAACATTTTTTATCAGGGTCTAGTTTAATGTGGATTAGATTATATCAGTGGTTCCCCTCCATACCAAAACAGTTTTTATCAGGGTCTAGTTTAATGTGGATTAGATTATATCAGTGGTTCCCCTCCACCCAACCCACCTCCTTCATTTTCAATTTTTTAAATTTCAACTGTCTGATGGTACTAAATGGAAAAGTCTCCTTGTTGTCAGTGGTTAAGGGTTACTATTAAGATAACCAAGATTGGCTGGGTGGGCCTCTGTTTCTAAGAGATGCACTTTGGGGATGGTAAGATTTTCAATTTAGTTTTCAAGTTCTGTTGTCTCAAGAAAAGATTCAGGGGTGCCTGTGTGGTTAAGTGGCCAACTTCAGCTCAGGTCATGATCTCACAGTTCATGGGTTCGAGCCCCACATCAGGCTCTGTGAGCTCAGAGCCTGGAGCCTGCTTCTGATTCTGTGTCTCCCTCTCTCTCTGACCATCTCCCACTCATGCTCTGTGTCTTTCTCTTTCAAAAATAAATAAACATTAAACAATTTTTTAAAAAAGAAATAAAAGATTCAAAAATTTCCCTGAAATAAATAAGCCAACTGCAATTCTCACTTTCTATAAATTATTGACAACAGAAGTGCCAAATCATAAATGAAGTATTTTACAAAAATGTATTTGTGTTTTTAAAAATAAAAGGAAGATTTAAGACTCAAAGAACGTTTCTTCTCTAATTTTGTGCTCTGTGAGATAGTGTGGGCTATCTTTGATATATTTTTGGCAGATAACACCTTTCCCTATGTGAAAACAACTGTCCTATGAATTGTAAATGATGTCTAAGGATTTTTTAAAAAGACGAAAGTGTCTGGATTGATAGTCTGGAATTCCTCCAAGTTGTAAATATCTCTGTCTAATGGTTTTTAGCCAGCCCAATTTAATGTCAAACATCTCAAAAAAATTTTTTTAAATGAAGGAAAAAAACCTGCTGTAAATCTAAATAATGTTTGAATGGGTGAAAGTAAATCACACCAGGGCACTTCTGCATTTTTGTTAAAGGGGGAATCTTCTGTTCCCATAACCTCAACCTCTCTAATTCCACCAGCCAATTACAGGGTGTGAGGTAGTAATGCTCTGGAGGGGAAATGCCATTCCGTTGACCTCAGAACTAGAAGGAATAGGTAATGGGGCTGAATAAACAGCACAAAATAATAAGCATGCACAGTAAGTAGTGTGACATGGAAATAGAATGTAATTATAACACCTTTGATCTTCATGCTTTGAATTTACTGAGCTGTTTTTCACTGTGGCCGTCTGGGTGCAGAGAATGACTTAAACTCCCCATTATATATGCCTACTGGAATAAATGTTGTTTTCATCCAGCTAACTTCTCAAGTTAGTTAGGACTCATTTAGATGGACTTCAGGGAAGTTTTCATCAAGTGAATTTCTCTTTTACCAACTTATCAGTTTATAGTTTGAAGAACATGCACACACACACTTTTTTTTATAACAAAATGTTTCAAACATTTCAGTGATTCACATGTACAAAGAATGAAGGTTATATTGTGTGCAGGTAAGGACAATAGCCCCCTTTCTTTAGAGTGTATACCATTTCTTCTTTTGTCTTCCTCTGACTAGTGAACATAAATCTTGCAAAATTATAGCACCTATGTCTGTCCAAGAAACCTACCACTCATTGCCTTGGTGTGTGTGTGTGTGTGTGTGTGTGTGTGTGTGTGTGTGTGTGTATGCTGCTCTAAGTACAAAGAAAAGGCTTACCCATCTTGGTATTTCCTTTGTGGGAGTCAGTACAATATTCGTATTTAAAATGATAAATACTGGAACAGACTGGCTCTGCAACTTACCAACTATATAACATCTCTGAGTCTTAATTTTCTCACTTACAATATGGAGATAGCAAAACCTACCTCACAGAGCTGTTAAAATATTAAATAATATAATATCTATTATCATGTTACATATATGATGTTTGATTATTAGTAATTATTCAAAATTTGGTCATCATTACTAACCATAAGATATAAAGAAAAATTGAGACAAGATGGTTTAGATTAGTTGATGTATCAGCTGGGCTCCTAACAGGAAATCAATTATACACTCAAATTGGAACCATTTGAGAAGGGTTCATTTACCTGAGGGCTTACAACTAAGGTATAGGGGAGAAGAGGGGAACTATAAGCGATAGTGCAGAGACCTGGAATCACATAGCGAGCAATAGGCTACTGGAGTCAGTTCAGGGTTGAGACTTGTGTGTTCCATTTTCCTTCATTCATTCCCATTACTCCATATAATGCATTGTCCCTTGTTTAACATTTTCAACCCACATAATTCCCTATCCATTCTTCCTATGCTCCCCAATGAGCTCTTACAATACATAATCTTTATTTTGATTATGGCTGCTTCAATTCTTCCCACACCTCAGGCCAGAAATATTTTTTGTTTCTTTCTTTGTTGAATATGTAACGGTTGACCTCGATTTCCTGACGAGGACTTTTCCTGCAGCACTCAGCCATCACCCCTTACCACTTCTTATTCTCACCAGAAATGGCACCATTGATGAAATCACACTTTCTAACTTTCCACCCTTTGGACATAACCTACTGAGCTTTCCAGCTCCCTTGCTTAAGCGGCCAGGGCTCTGGTAGGTCACGGTTACTTCCCTGGTTATGGAATTAATATACTAGGCCTGTCTTCTGAATGCAGGTGGATAATCAATGCATATCAATTTATAAAAACATTTAAAAGTCACTCAAAAAGTATCTCTTTGGGAAATTTAGAAAATATAAGTGATTAAACATAAATAGGAATGAATCGTGGTTTCACGGAGCCATCGTATCAACCTAAGAATTTCCATGACTTTCAGTCCAGGGCTTGATCATAAGATTTTTTTAAATTTTGTTTTCGTTTTTAATGTTTATGGGAGTCAGGGTTAGTTCTTAGTTTGCAAACAAAAAAATCCACCTCAAAGCAAATGAACAAACAAAAACAAAACAAAAGGAAAAAAAAACTAATAGATTTCTATCAACACTGAACTCTTACTGCACAAATTTCAGATCTTAGGTCATTCATTCCGTCATACTCCTTTCCTCCATTAATCTCCTCTCTTAACAGCTCTTCTTTTCCAACATTCCATAAACCATTTTATAACCATTGCCCAGTAAATATCTTCATTGCCTTTGCCAGCTCCCCAGCAAAATCCCATTTACTTTTCCCAGGTTTATATACGTGACACTGTGAGTAGCTGGAGAAATTTCATCTAACTGGTCAGATTCTGCCACAAGAATGTGTCTCAAATTCTCCCAACACTATTTCTACTGTGAATAAAAACTAAACCCGATAGCTTCTCACTAGACTACTGCCACCTCTCATAATATCTTAAGACCAGCTTTTGATCCATTCCAATTCACTCTTCACAAAACAGCTAAAGTTTTGTAAAACGTAAAAAACCATTATGCCAGTGCTTTCTTTAAAATTACTCAATGGCAGTCTTTTGTAAGAAAAAGAAAATCAAACTCCTGAAAATTGTTCTTAACATGGTTGCTGTTTAAAGTTCCAACATCATTTCTCTCTTCCTCGATAAACAGTGGGTACACTATTTTTTTTTCAGTTTGGTAAAAGGCAAATATTTCCACCTCAGGACCTTTGCACAAGCTGTCCCACCTTCATGGAACACTCTTCTTTAAAAAATTTTTTTAAATGTTTATTTATTTTTGAGAGAGAGAGAGAAAAAAAAACAAGGAAGGAGCAAAGAGAGAGGGAGACACAGAGTCTGAAGCAGTCTCTAGGATCTGAGCTGTCAGCACAGAACCTGATGCAGGGCTCAAACTCATGAACCATGAGAACATGATCTGAGCCGAAGTCAGATGCTTATCCAACTTAGCCATCTAGGTGCCTCTCATGGAACACTCTTTTTCTTTGTCAATGTCTGAGTCATTGTCTTAGTTACTGGCTTCAATGTAATCTTCTGTAACCACTTAACCTAAAGTAGTCCCTCACCTTTACTTCTTTCTCCTTCATGCTCTATTCTCTTCCTTTATGGTTTATCATCTCTCCTACATTGTGTGTGAGGTCCAGACCAAGTTCCTTCTGTCTTTATATACCCTGTGCCTAGCACATAGTACTTGATATATAGTAGATGATCAGTAAAAAAATAAATGAGTGAATAAAATTTTAGATATGAGATAGTGGGCAATAGGAAATTACGTGAAGTTTTGAACTAGGAAATCATATGCTGTATCGTTAATTTAGACAGACTTCTTTAATGGAAAAAAATAATAAAAGTTAAGTGAGAGAAGTGAAATAATGTCTTTTAATTAAATAAAACTCAGGACTTTCAAGGTTACCTTTGTACAGGGTTCGAATGATCTAAGCCTTGCTCTTTTCAGTTACATTTTCTCTCCTAAGCTTCCTCCTCCCTTTGGTTACTCTTCTCATACCTTGCTTATATTTGTAGTTGCTATCTCCTCAAAGACTCTAAATGAACCAAATATAGATAGTAGCCTCTCTAGCAAGGCTACGATGAGTTGAAAATACACAATATATTGCAAAACACAAGAGAGAACAGATGCCCCAAAGAATAACACAAAGCACATATAAAGTGTAAGGAGTCCAACTTATAAAACACAAATATACAATCCTGCTCACTTTAGGCTCCTGCTGAGTGCACAACCTCTGCCCCTTGATGCTGAGGGTAACTACGGGGCAGCTGTTTACAGGGATGTGGGTAGAGCTTGGCTATGCAGGCTGGGATGTCCCTATGCATGTGCATAAGAATCTCTTGTGATATAGGAGAAACTGGAATGGAATGACAAGGTAGGGAAATATTTAATATGAGTAGTTACGTTATCTTTATGAATATCAGGTATAAAATACATATTTTTGATCAAAAATATACAATCATTAAAGTATGGAAAATTATGGAAAAATAATTTAAACTCAAGTATACAAAATTTGGAAATGACCTTTTTTGTCATATACCCATACTCTAAATTCAGCAAGGTTCTACGCCACTTTGTACAGAGTTCCACATACATAATAAGGAAGTGACCTACGCTTTAGCTGGATGATGAAGGAGAATAGAAACTCACATACAGATGTTTGGATATTTTCCAACAAAAATAAGCCATTTTCTTTTCTTCTCAGTACTGAAAAAAACGATGAGCAAATATATTAAAAAGCAAAGATAAACAGGCCTTGCTGAATCGTCCAAGACTGATTCCATTTAGGTCAAGGTCATATGATATATCAGTGTGGTTTTAATTATATTGTTTTCTAGGGAGAAGTATGGGTGTGTACCATTCCAATTTCAATTATTTCACATAATTTTTCAACAGCCTGTATTACAGTAAGCCATGCTCTTCAGTTCTAAACCAAGCAGAACTCCACCTAATTTCAGTGGGAATATTTTATGAGGATAAGCTGAATATTTGTAGCTAATTTCTTGGAAGTCAGCAACAATGTGAGGATTAAAACACAGCTTTTGTATGTAGAGGAAATGTCTTTTGTTTCATCATACAATTGCTAAATGAACTACTGTTAGATGGTATACAGGAATTTACCTATTTAAATCATCAGAGATGTTTTCATGATTTCAAACAACTCCAATAATAATTAAAAACCTCTGGTTAAAATAAACAGTGCATAAAATAGTCATCAAAATAATGTAGTGAACCCCCCCAAAAAACACCCTTAGCTATTCTGAAGATTTACTTTCATTGTGCATTATCAAAGTGTTACTTTTATGCAAAGTCTTATTGATTTTTTTTAATTGAAGTGTACTTGACATGTAATGTTATATTAGTTTCAGGTGTATATACCATAATGATTTAACAATTTTATACATTACTCAGAGCTTGCCATCTGTCACCATACAATGTTATTACCATACCATTAATTATATTCCTTTTGCTGTGTTTTTTCATCTCCATGACTTGTTTATTTTATAAGTGCAAGTTTGTTCCTTTTAATCCCCTTCACATATTTCACTCCCCCCACCCCCACCTCCCCCCACCCCCTCTGGCAATCAGCATCTTGCTCTCAATTTATGAGTCTATTTCTGTGGTTGTATTTGTTTGTTTGTTATGTTGTTTAGATTACACATATAAGTGAAACCATACGGTATTTGTCTTTCTCTGATTTATTTTACTTGTGGTGTTTCATATAAGTGATATTAAAATGACTAGAGTAGAGTAGGGAGAGAAGGTAGTTTTAGAAAATAAGGCAGCTTATTTTCAAGCCCCTGATGTGAACTACAGAGTTTTGAATAACCTTTATCTTAAAAATTTACTTTGAAATGATCATGCCATGTTGGTACTTAAGTAAGGCACACCATTGGAGGGACCATACCATCTGTACTATCTAAGCTATCTTAATGCGTGCATAGTTCACCGAATCATTAAATCATGGGGATATGCCTCAGTGGTTAATTGTTATCTCTCTATTTATGGGGTATGTGCATGTTTCTTGCCCTTTTGACATAACAAAATATCCCAAGAGTAGTCTAATCTGTTATGGTAATTAACTAAAATCTTCAAAATTTTGTTCTCATTTTCATGCTAGGTATGCATATTCATAAAAGTGGTAATCAAATAAAACATCTTTTCCAGCATTATAAAAATTACATAGATTACAAGGTAGTATATTTCAATTCTCCACTAGAAGAAAGAGCAACAAAAGATATTATTTGTAAAGTTCACATCTGAAGTTTTTATTTTCTAATACAAAATAATATTGAAAATAGATTTTTACTAAAATCCAACACACTCACCAAATTTAGTTTTCAGTGAATCATCATGCTATATGAAAAGTCTAAGATTTAGGATAATGAAAATAAATGTGTCTTTGTCAGGATTTTTTAATCATATTGTTTAGACTCCATTATGTGTATTTATTTATTTTTGGTAACTGAAGGAGCTCTGAAAGACAGAGCTCTAATGTTTATGTAGTGTG
This sequence comes from Suricata suricatta, assembly GCF_006229205.1. NCBI lineage: Eukaryota > Metazoa > Chordata > Mammalia > Carnivora > Herpestidae > Suricata > Suricata suricatta. The sequence continues at coordinate 97,335,613 of NC_043706.1, forward strand.
ATTAAAATAATGAGAGTGATTTATTGTTCTTGGATAGGACCCAGATTTTGAAAGACATTAAGTTGGCCTCGTTGTGGCTAACATTGTATTTTCAGAAATAAGAATCTTCAGAAATAAGCAACTACAATGCTCTTTAAAAAAAGGAAAAAGAAAATTTGCATTAAATAATATATTAAATCATTTAATTATCTAAATTTTATTATAAAATACATTGTTTACAATTATATGTTACTATTAGTAAAAACTATTTTAGGGAATAAAAATAAATTGAGATAAAACCATCGAGAAGCTAAAGTACTAGAGAATTCCTTTGTAATTTAAAGACTTTAATGTAGTTTAATGTGGTTGTTTTCTCTTCAAAATGCTTAGAGAAGTAGAGAGACCCTGAGGTCCTGGTTCTAGTTTAGAAATGTCATTGGGGCAAGGCGAATGCACTATATATCACTATATATTTTGTTGTTTTTGAAAAAGGAAACACATTTATCTATGGTTATTTTATCTGGGTGTTTATGAAGACTAATGTATGTGGGCTTCCAAATATACAGTTGTTTGGAATCCTGCAAATAATCTATCCTGCTGATGCACTTCAATACTCAGATATCACCTGGATATTTCATTGTAAACATGAGACTTTTCATGAAATTATTCAGGTTGATTTGTGCTTCTACTGGACATGTTTACCCCAAGAAAAAGCAGATCTCGGTCTCCTTTGCCGATTTGTTTCTTTACACTGAATTTCTTTATTGATTGTGTTTTCACTTCATTTAAAGCTTAGAGTATGTATCAAATACGTGCACATAGTTGTTAGTGACACTTTGTTAATAGCAAGATAAAGTTGCCAGTGCATAACAAGAATATTTTATTAATTGTCCACTCTGGGCACTGACCCAAGCTAAAACCAACAAGATAAATGGCCCATTGCCATTGCTTTCAAAAGAAATTCTTCCCTTTCAAATTTTGGCTAAATTCCCATTCTTTAATTGATATGAAAGAGGCTGACATTGTTGTTTTTCTTAATTTTCTTGTTTTGGGGTTGCTTAATGGATATCTCCCATTCTTCTTCTACTCACACCCATTATTCCCACTATGTTACTGCATGTAATTTATGCAAACTCTTAATTTCCTTGCCTTGTTTTCATATCCTTATGGTGAAATTTTATGCTTAACTCATTCCTAACTTCTTCTTTATTATTATATTCTTTATATATCAGTAGTTATACACACACAGAGAGAAAGAGAGAGAGAGAGAGAGAGAGAGAGAGAGAGGAAGGAAAAGAAGAGGAAGAGGGGAAAAAAAGTGTAGGTCTTTTAGTCAAAGATTTAATTTTTGTCAGACAGGATTCAACAATCATGAGGTAAAAAAGATTTTGCTGAAAACATGAGTTTTAAAGTTACCTTAAAAATAATTTTAACAGAAACAGTAGAGACCAACATTATAATGATGATACACTGAGGTAAGAAACTGTCATGAATATATTTGTCTGGGTCTTTGTATTACAACATAAATTCCATTGTATTTGGCAGAGACTTTCAAGAGGAGCTTTAGGGACTGTTGTCTTCTTGATTAGACAACTTACAACTAACAGCTAATTTATGTGCTGGATGGAAACTGTGTTAGATAAAAATCAGTTCTTATTAACTTCATGATAACTGATTCCAAAGAATATTATTATATCAGGGTATGATAAGATGGCCATAAAAAAAGAGCATGCAATCAAATATATACCATGTCCAAACTGAAATACAAATGACCAAAATATTTTACCTAAATGGAAAAGTCCACATAAAAATAACATTGTCATGTTCAATAACATTGACCACATAGTTTAGTAAGAGAGCTTACTTATGACATAGCACTTTGTTAAGCACCCAAACTAAATAGATGTCATAATTTAAATGTCCATTTAGTTCCCATTTGAGACTATAATTGTAAACTTTTATTAATATGACTATTTTCTAACAGAGGGGACAGAAATTTTTATTTTTATGATCAAATATAAACCGCAAAAATATCTTTTCCATGTCCTGGTCAAATATAATGACACATATATCTATAAGAAAAATCTAAGTAACATGATACTGTCATTTTCTTTAAAGTAGGATAACTTAATTTTACTAATGAATACTTTTTATCTGATGGCCTTGACACAGAATATTTTAAAAATAGGAACTAACCATGAAAACACATGTTCCTTAATCACTCAGGAAATAATTATTTTTGTGGAAAAAAGAATTCATGGTGGATAAGGTGCATTTTTCTCACAACCAAGCATTTAAGAAATGACCAGAATACTATTTTATATTCTTTTAACATCCAATGAGGAGTCCATGATCCTAGGGGAGCAGAAATATTAGTAACCAATTTAGTCACAATTTTGATACTAACATGTCAGCTGCCAATATGTATGTAAGATAGGTTTGATGAGCCAAAGCTAGGTCATATGTGGCCAAAGTACAGGGTCTTCAAAGAGAAGACAAAAAGCAGCAGATACCGCATCTCATTATTATAAACTGGCAGATGTCCTTTTCCTAAGAAGCTTAAAACTAAGTATATAGCTCCTCTATAGCAATAGAATATACCATTATCCTATATCTGTGGCTCCTATTGTAAGTATTCTTCAATACTATAAATCATTTTGGAATCTTCTAGAAATAGGTAGTTTCTCAATTACAAAAAAAATAGGTGAAATATAATTGGGTTTCCAGCAGATCAAAGCATTATCTATTTTAGAAAAGATCAATGATGACTAACAGTTTTATATTAGCAAATAAGGATGGCTATACATGCTAAAATATGTCCTAAAAATATTAATTCTACAGTCCATTGCCACTATCCACTGGGTGACTTAAACACTAGTCAAACTAAATTCAGCTGTGACTTTAATTGCTAATGCCGTATTAAAATAACTCCTGATGTGATTTTATTTTCTTGCTCCTAGAAATGCTTGAGCAAATTCAAAGTCTATATGTGACTGCACATAACCTAATATTATGAGATGCTGCTAAATCTTAATTAGTTTTCGGAGAGTGCAATGAGAAATAATGTATAACATTTCTCAGCCAATACATACGTTTTAAAAATTGTAATTACTATCAAGTTCGGATTGTCATATACTTAGCGGTGTTTGTCAGTGGATTAGAAAGGTGTTAATTATAAACAGTGAAGAACAGTTGTGTGTAAGTTTATTTTAGATCCCTACAAGGATGTGCTTAAATGTATCAACTGAACTCTGGTTTCCACAAAAAACTGTTTGTAATAGGGTAATGGAACTTCCCTTACAGCCTTTGGAGGGAGTGTGGGCTTGCCAACTTGATTTCAGACATCTGGTCTCCAGAACTGTGAAGAAGAAATTTCTGTTGCTTCAAGCCACCTAGTTTGCGGTCATTTGCTATGGCAGGCCTAGGAAACGAATACAGATGGGACCGTGGGCCGCTAAACCACAGCGGCCAGAGGGGATTTTTCTTACAGGGCCCAGTGAGGGTTTCTTTTTGGAGAGAACTGAGGGTTTCAAGTGTGGGTCTTTACCTGGGATTTAGGCAATCCCAGGATTCAAGGAATTGCCTGGGATTTTGAGAAAGTGAGTAATGAGTTAGACCTTTTGCAACTGAATGAAATCAAATTACAGATGCTAAAGCTTCTCTAGTAAACAGAAATGCTCAGAGAAGGCTTCTATCTTGAAGAGCTCTGTAAATCTTCCCAATACTTTGGAAGATTGTTTAATCTTTGGTAAGACAACGGACCTTATTTTCTGTTCTTACCAGGATTTTAAGATGCGGAGGTCCTCGCAGTTGTGGGTTACTCTAGTATTCTTGGTCTACCATCTTCATACGCATTACGTTGTATTGCAATACAAGGAATCTGTATATTCCTTATTTTACCACCAACTGTGAGGTCTAGAGCCTACTAATTTTTGCAATTAGCACAATGTGTGACTATAAGTAAGTGCTCAATAAGTGTTTGATGACTAAATAAATTAATGAATGGATGATAGGAGCTTTTCTTTTTTTTAAGATTTGATGGCATAGTCTAATAATACTCCTGAATCCCACAAAACATTCAAGGAAATTACATTTGGTTATAATTCTCTAATAGCTTTGCTGACATAACTCTGAGCACTAAGAACTTCCTTTATCTAACTCACTGAAACCTCTTCTCATGCAGCCATTATGTCATCCAAACAACCATAAAAGTTTCTGGCCAAAATTAGTCCCGTGTGTGGATAGGCCAGGTCTGACTATGCAGTTCTTCCTGGTCCCATCCCTCACAAGGACCCCAGATGTGACCACAATGACCACAGTGGTTGAATTCTATTTATCCATCAACATAGCAGTTTACAGAGAAGAAAAAAGGAAATAGGAGAAGAGACAGGAAGTTGTTTAGGAGACACATCTTTGGTTCTTTACCCAGTTTTCTAGGTCAACCCATACTGGTGGTCCAGCTCCATGCTGAACACAGGTAACCAACTGCCTTCTGAATGAATGAATCATAGTCACTAGAAAATAAGACTCTTAAGCTTATTTTTAAGGATTACTTGATAAAACTGAGATATTAATAATTCAAGAGACACCTGGGTGGTTCAGTTGGTTAAGTGTCTGACTCTTGATTTCGACTCAAATCATGATCTCATGGTTTGTGGCACTGAATCCCATGTCAGGCTCTGTTCTGACAGCATGCAGCATGGAGTCTGCTTGAGATTCTCTTTCTCCCTCTCTATCTGTCCCTTACGCTCTTAATTAATTAATTAATTGCATTAATTAATTAATATTTTTTGATGTTTAAAAATATTAATATTTTATTTGCTTATTTTGAGAGAGAGAGAGAGAGCATGCAAATGGGGGAAGAACAGAGAGAGAGGGAGAGAGAATCCAAAGCAGGCTCTGTACTGTCAAAACAGAGCCCAATGCAGGGCTCAGTATCAGAAATCATGAGATCATGACCTGAGCCAAAATCAAGAGTCCAATGCTTAACCAACTGAGCCACTCAGGCATCCTGACATTTTAAAAGCTTTATTTCATTTATTTCGTTTTATATTTGTTGAATTAATGGGTTATACAGATTGAAGAAAATTAGTTAACTAGAAATACACATATACAGAAAAACCTTATTAAAATAATAAAGAATAATATACAACCAACAAGTATATTAGATTAAATCATGTCAAATTGCCAGCATTTGTATGAAATACTATGTATATGTACCTATGAGGAAGACTTTTTATATAATGACTACTAAATATTTGTGCAAAATATAAATGGGCAAACTTACAGATGAGTTGTTTGCTTTATGTCCTTTATGTGTATATTATTTTCCATAAAGTCTTAAATACTATTTCAAAACGTCAGTTTCCCAAAGGCTGAAAACATTTATTCAGAAAAATATATGCACTTCTGTTTATTGCAACATTGTTTACAATTACCAAGCTATGGAAACAACCCAAGTGTTCATCAATAAGTAAATGGATAAATATGTGGTATATATATCCATTGGAATATTAACCTGCCATGGAAAGGAATTAAACCTTGCCATTTGTGACAACTTTAATGGACCTAGATAGTATTATGCTTAGTGAAATAAGTCATGTAGAGGAAGACAATACCATATGATTTCACTTATATGTCTAATATAAAATAAAAACAAACCAAACGCTCCAAAACAAAACAAACAAACAAACAAAAAAACAAAAGAATAAACTGATGGTTGCCAGATGGAGCAGAAGGAAGGGGATTGGGAATGGGCAGAATTGGTGAAAGGAACTAAGAGAAACAAAGTTCCAGTTATAAAATAAGTCCTGGAGATGAAATATACAGCATAGAGGATATAGTCAATAATACTGTGATAATGTTGGATGGTGACAGACGGTGCTATATTTATCATAGTGATCACTGAGTAATTTACAGAATTGCCAAATAATTGTTATATACCTGAAACTAATATAACGTATGTCAACTATACTTCGGTAAAAAATAAATGTAATGAAATGTAAATTATTAATACTTAAGATAATGAAATTGGCCACTTGGATTGAAAAAACATTTTATTTTAATAAACCAGTGTTTAATATACCATAGTTTTTGTCAATGACAGTTTAAGAATTCTCTTTCCTGATAATATTTTAATGACATCGCAAAAGTTAATTTACTTGAATTAAGCATTTAGTTTTAATAAAACAATGTTTACTATCGGGGCTATTTGTGCTTATACTATGAGAGTACACTGATTTTTATAATATCATTAAAATGTTATCAAGAAGACAGTTCTTTACATTGTTATTGATACCTTAAATGTTTACATATATCAAACAAAAATGGAAAAAAAAAAGAATGGAATTGGCTAAGTGCCTAGAATAAGGAAGAGTTAGACTGTCAGGTAAGTATTAACACATTCAATGAACATTTTAAATAATTGAACAAACCAAACACAACACTGCTTTGATAGATATTCTGGGTTTTCAGCCCCCTTTTATCACCAACTATTAAATGGCCTTAGGTAAGTCACTTTTAACTTTAATGAGTATCAATTTCTTCATTCATAAAGTGAAAGGATCAGGAAAAAAAGGTAGATTATGTATTGTCTATAGGAGGCAGGGAAAGGTGAATAAAGACAGATTTAATAAAGACATGATTTAATATTTCTGATTATTGTAATATTATTAAATCCAGAGTCTCAGGTTCTGTGTGATAAGTGACTCACTTCCTATAGCCATGCTTATTTCCTGTTCTTATTGTAAAAGACAATTCTGCTATTATTTGCATATATTTAAAAAATTTTAATTGGTCAGGATGGACTAAGCACTTAGGTATCATCACATTTTAACTTATTGTAAGAAGGTGTTTTTCACTCAAGTGGCGTTGTGTCAACACATAACATAATTGTTAAAAAGAAGCACACCCAACTTTTTTTTAGGTTTATTTATTTATTTTGAGAGAGACAAAGGCAGCACAGATTGGACAGGGGCAGAGAGAGAGAAGGAGAGAGAAAATACCAAGCAGGCTCCACGCTATCAGTGCAGAGCCCAATGTGGAACTGGAACCCATGACCAAAGCCAAAACCAAGAATCAGGTGCTCAACCTACTGAGCCACGCAGGTGCCCCAAAGCATGCCTCGCTTTTACACAATTCTACATTGAAGTAAAATGGGATCAGTAAGGAAAATAATTGCCTATAAAGACTATTTGGCCAATCTACTCTTTACTATCAGGCAAATTAATAGAAACGTTGGCTGAAATTAACCTCATGAAGGCAAACTGCTTTCCCTCTCACTTACCACTTCAAAGTTCTAAGTTCATTTCTAAACTGACCAAAATCTTTAGGCTTATGTTTTTCACCTGGCGGCCAGGTTCAAACAAATCACAAACTCCACACATACAACTACATACACACACACAAGTCAAAAGTGTTTGAAAAGGATCCAGTTGACATTCTAAATTCAGAGAAAACGATTCATCAAATTTATTTATTTTGAACCTTATTTAATTGATTAAATGGTATGATAAATATACTCATTACCTCTTTATTACATATTTTATTTTATAGTGAAAACTTTACATACTTTTGAGAACTTTCTCATTAGTGGTCCCATAATACTAACTACAGTAGAAGGGTTTTTTTTTTCAAAGATACATAATAATTCTTCCTACTTCTTTATTCACACTCTTTGCCATGTAACTTGGCTTTCTTTCTATCAAGAGGCAGAGTCTGTAACTACATATAAAATAATGAAATTGTACTACCTTCTTACACTATACACAATAATAAGCTCAAAATGGATTAAAGATCTAAACATGAGAACTAAAACCGTAAACCTCCTAAAAGTAAACATAGGCAGTTATCTCTGGACATTGATATATCAACTTTAGCAACATTTCTCTAAATATGTTTCCTCAGGTAAAGGAAACAAAGCAAAAATAAAACTTTAAAACTATACCAAAATAAAAAGCTTTTACATAGTGAAGTTCATTAACAAAAGGAAAAAGCAACCTACTGAATAGAAGATGTTTACAAATGATATATATGATAAAAGGTTAGTATCCACTATATATAAAGAAGTCATAAAACTCAATAACAAAAACAAACAAAACCCAAATTATTCAATTAAAGAATCAGTAGAGGACTTGAATAGATATTTTTCCAAAGGAGATATGTGAAAAGATGCTCAATGTCACTTATTGTAAGGAAATGCAAACCAAAGCCACAATAAAAAATCATCTTTTACCTGTCAGAATAGCTAGTATTAAAAAAAGAAAAAAACAAGAAGAAGAACAAGTATTGTCAAGAATCTGGTAAAAAGGAACCCTCATGCTCTATTGATGGGAATGCAAATTGGTGAAGCCACAGTGGAAAACAATATAGAGTTTCCTCAAAAAATTAAAAATAGAATTACCATGTTATATAGCAATTCCACAACTGGGTAAGTGGCTCAGTTGGTGAGCATCTGATTCTTGATTTTAGCTCAGGTCATGACACTAGCTGTGTGATCAAGCCCTGAATCAGGCTCTGTGCTGAGCATGGAGTCTGCTTGAAATTCTTTCTTTCTCTCTTACTCTGCCCTTTCCCTGCATGCTCGCTCTCTCTCTCTCTCTCTCTCTCTCTTGGATATTTAATTGGATATTTAATTAAAATTAATGTCTATTTAAAAATTATCATATTCAACTAGGTTTACATAAGAATGAAAAGATAATATAGTATCATAAACTGTAATATTATTACCAGTCAATACCAGTTAGTCAATTAAGTGAGCCACATGCCATATGAATAGATTATAGAAAAACTAATAATAAAATTTAAACCCCAATCCTAATAAAAAAAAAAGATCAGATTGGAAAGAGGATTATAATACTTTCATCTGACATAAAAATAACTTTCATACTACATAGAAACATCAAAATTGCCTTTAAATTTAGAGACAGTAGAGGAAAAGTCATAACATCATTATTTAAATATTTTTTGAAATCTCTTGGTCATTAAAATAAAGTATAAAACAGAAATTTGAAGAATAACTGTTGTGAAGTATAAAGATGAATTAAATCAGCATTGATAATTTTGATATAAGCCCAAATATCTTAAAATCCTGGTGCCAAAATAAATAAGTAAGATATATTTGAAACAAAGACTTTGCAAGCTTACAGTAGGAACAAAAGCATAAACCACCTAAGGATAAAGTTAAGAAGACATGTGTAGGCCTTATAATGAAATATGGATGATAGATAGATTATCAATGGATAGATAGATGATAGATATTATAGATGTAGCTCTGTTTATAATTATGCATAATATATAAGATATTTTGTGCAATGAAAGTACATAAGCCAGTATATAAACTGATTAATGGTGTCAGGGGAATTGGGAAGACTGGAGAAAAAAAAATCATATATCTTTTTTTGCACTTTATACTAAATTCTAGAAAAATAAATTGCCCAATGTAAGAAAGGAAATCTCAAAATGTTAGAGGAAAACTAAAATTTGGACCAAATTCTTCTCAAATCAAATACAAAAAGTCACAAAGAAAAGTTCAAAGTATTTGCTAATGCATAAGCAGAATTAAATGGCAAATAAAGTTTGTACAGAACTTCTCTTCTTAAATAACTGATGTTTTGTATTTTAACATCTGGTAATGAATGCTATCAGTATTTATTACTCTTCTTTTACATATTACACCTGGATATGGTCTCTTGTTACTTTTTTCTATATACACTTTAGAATGAGATTGTCTTAAAAATGAAACAGTATTGTTTATTGTGAAATGGATAAAGTGTATCACTTTGCCTTCAGAGAACTAACAGTTGTAATGGTGATTCTGCTTCTCAAAACTACCTGTTCAGATCTTCCTGTGTAGATCTGCAGTAAGCATTTGAAGTTTTATTATCTGTGTTTTTACCTAATGTAGATCTTGCCATTGCTTATTTGGTTTATTTCTAGATTTTTATCTTTTTTCTTGATATATGTGATCTTTAGTTGATCATTTCTTCCAAGTGGTTGTTCTTTCAGAAATCCATTTCAGAAATACTCATTGAGCACTAATTTCTAATCACTATTCTAGGAAGCATGATACAAAAGTGAATGGCATCAATAACAATCCCTAACTTCTATGAAGTTCATGTGGGGGATATAGAAAATAATCAATTTTTATAACACAAGTATGTTAGTACCTAAGTATGCTCGATAAAAAGAAGTTCTAAAGATAAAATAACAGAGGGTAACAAGTGTCAAGGCATGATTTGAAATTTTCAAATTTTAGATAGAATGGCCAAGAAAGACTTCACTGAAATGGCATTTGATGAGAATGAAATGTTGAAGCAAGTCACAAGGTTACTTGGGGAAGGACATTCCAAGAAAAGAATAAGACATAAACCCTGAGGCAGAACTTACCTGATGTAATCAGGAATAGAGGAATGTTGGTGACCTGGGTAGTTTGGAGAGGAAGGCACAAGGGTGTTGGGCAAAGCGGAAGACAGACACCAAAGAGATCACCTATGGCCTTATAAAATCTATGTATGTTTTGAATTGGATTTTCATATATATGTAGATTTTTAAAAGTTCCAGTTGATTATTTTAATGGACTTATATATGGGGAACTTTTGTAAATGCTCTAAAGGTCATCTACATGTTCTGTTTTTTTTTCTTTTTTTTCCATAATATTTTATTGTCAAATTGTTTTCCATACAACACCCAGTGCTCTTCCCCTTAAGTGCCCTCCACCATCACCACCACCTCTTTTCCCCCCTCCCCCTTCCCCTTCCACCCTCAGTTCATTCTCAGCATTCAATAGTCTCTCAAGTTTTGCATCCCTCTCTCTCCCCAACTCTCTCTCCCTCCTCCGCTCCCCCTGGTTCTCCATTAGGTCTCTCTTGTTTTCCTGTTTTTACTGTAGGGAGAGTTATCTATTTTCTTAGTAGAGTTTGTGAGACGCATAGATGGATATTTATAGATAGATACAGAGATGATAGAAAGTCACTTCATGAAATATATGAAGTGTCTTCAGCATCTATTTATTGTTTACTCAAACTGTGATGGGTTGAGTGTAGTGATTTAACAATTTCTCTTGATAGTTTGTTTCTATATCTCCTGGCATCTCCTGTAATTTCTGTTTCATGGATTCTGCTACTGATATTTGATACATAAATATACAGAACCATAGGTCTTCAATAAGAATAATTCCCTTTATCCGTATGAAGTTCCCTTTAGCCTGATATTCAGATTGCAAGTTCTATATTTTTCTGTTTGTATATTTGCACTTATGTACATTTACCTATCATTTAAAAAACAATTATTTTAACATTCCTGAATATTCTTTTTTAAGTGAGCATCATAGAAAAAATGTTCAATTATTCTTTGTCTGAGATTAAATGAGATCAATTCTTCTGCTACAGTGTTTCCAGTAATGCTTTGTTTGACTGAAGTTCATTCTTTAGAAGTGTCTTCCATAGCATTCATGGGAATATTTCCTCAGATATTTTCTGCTCAAAACTGTCTTTGAACTGGGATGAGCGTTTGATTGGATAGAAATCTCATCTCTCCTTCCCATGAGCATCTTGTAGATGTGTTGCTCCTCTGTCTTCTTTAATGAATGTCACTGTGGCAAAGACTGTGGGCAACCTCATATTCTCACACATACATGCTTGATCTCTTTGCCAGCCTGTCCAAAGGATTTGTTGTCTTCTTTTAATATCGATATGTTTACAAGTTTGTGCCTCAGTACTGATTTTGGGGGTAAAATTTACAGGATATGGTACAGGTTGCATTCTTACATATAGATTTAAGTTTTTTGAATTGTTCTTTAAAATATTTCTTCCACTTTCTTTTTTTCTTCCTTTTTCTCTTTCCTTCTCTCTCTTCTTACTCTTCTTTCTTCTTCCAAAACTTTATGGAAAAGTGTGTTGTATCTCTTTTGTTTATCTTCTATATTATCCTATTCCTTTATAGCTAACCTTCTATACACCATTTTATACCAATTATTTTAAATTCTTTCCTTGTTTCCATTTTTTTGTTTTATTTTCTCATTTCTATATTCTATGTGACTTTTTCTCTTTTCTGTATTGCCCATACTTTTCCTTTTTCCAATTTTATCTTCATTTCTGTGATAGTTTTCTTCTATTTTTCCTGAATTTGCCAGCTTATGTTTTATAGTCTACTGTACCTTTCATCTTTTTTTCTAATTTCTCACATTTATACTTTCTGCTCTTTCATCGAGAGGTGATTGCTGCATTATATTTTTAAAACTTATGACAGAACATTTGGTAACTGGTTTTCTCTGATTTGTGGCATCATTATCTTCTGGAAAGCATTCTTTATCTGTTTATTGCTTTTCTTTTCCACTGTTTGTTTTTTTTTTAAATCTACTTTGTATGAATGCTCTACTGGTGAAATTCTTATTAATCATAGCCACATGAAATGGGCTTTCCTGAACCAAGGATTTTCAGTTCCAGTGAATCTGTATATAGTCTTGCCTCAGTTGCTTCTCAAACACACCAGACCACGATAATTTATTTAGGACATATATATTTCCTGGCATGTTTTGAATTGTGTCCCTCCTGGGTACTGTTAAGACTTCCCACTACTCCCCTTTCCATGTCACTGTATGCATTCTCAGCCAGAAATCAGTGCTCTATGCCAAAATCTTACTAATGTTTTTTTTTTTTTTAAGATATTACTTTTGCACTTCAGGACTGACAGCCCAGTTTCCAATGTTTTTTTTTTTTGTTTGTTTTGTTTTGTTTTTGCTTGTATTTCCTTAGATCTAATCTTTCACAATATTCAAACTGCCAATCTCACAGTATTGCTAAAAGGGAGTTTGTGGTAGAATTTTTGTTTGCTTGTTTTTGTTTCTTCTCTCATTGGTATGATTTCCATAAAGAAAAAGCGAAGCATAGTAAGCCTAAATGATAATGTTCATAATGGAAATCCTCAGGGGTGATTTTGGGGGAGAGAAAAAGGATATTTATGGAATGGAGGTTTTTTTAAATAATTTAATTGAAGTATATGTAAAAGAATAGTGCAAAATTGTGTGTAACTAGATTAATTAAATACAAAGTGAGACAACCAGATAATGAGCACACATATAAAGAGATCATTAGCAAAACCCTAGAAACCTTTTACACACTCTGTAAGTCAATATGCCCACTCCAAATCCTTGTTTTAATGTTTTAATTATTTAACTTTTGGTGGATTTAATTACTCTACATTTCTAAGTTCTCTCTTAAGTTTTCTCTTGACTTCCAAATTTTATAACTTTGTATGTTTTTAACATGAAAATAAGTTACACAAACTTAAAAAACAAATTCTTGTTTTTACTTTTTCTTTTTAACAAAATCCTTTCCACTAAGAATAGTCATTTGTTGATAAACTGTGAAACTCTGTGTTAACTACCATGTTTGGTTGGATGGCAGGAATAGAAAATAAGGCCTCAAATGGAAACATGCAAAACACAGAAGACACTTAAGACTTCACCGCTACCGTGGTATTCTCAAGCTCACTGTTAGTTCTGATTATACCTAGACCTACTGAGATTGCTTCATGCTATCCAGCTGGCCCTCCTTCCAGGTCATATAGAACTCAAGCCTTAAAAGAATCACATAAATTCCACACACATGGAATAGAGGAAGATCCTCACGGGTGCTACCTGAGCATCCTTCTTGCATTGGTTTACATTTTGAAGAATGAGATTTATCCTGATATGTAAGAATCTGTGTTATAAGCAGTTGAGTTAACCAGAGGCCCTATTTTTGGATTCTGTGACAGCAGTGCTATGGACTGAAGCTAGTATTTTAGGCAATAGAAATCATAGCATGTTATATTCCAAACCTACTTTTCAAACTACAGATCTTCCCACTTCCAACAGGTCAGAGAAGTGGATTTAATAACAAAATAATGAGTCTAGAAAGATTGTTTGGAGAAATGAGTGAGGATTCATGGGCCTACAAAGGACTAACGGCAGCACTGCACCCTCAAATATCATGGCCTCGGCTTTGTTCTCTTCTCCTGTGCTATTTTGCTTTGTCTTCTCTCTCATTTGAGAGCTGAACTTCATGAGATGGTGTTCAGGCTACATATCCTTGTTTACTGTCATATATATCTTAATTCTTGGAAAGAGAAAGTAGGCTAGTCTGTTCGGTCAAGCTGATGAACACCCACAGATCCCCAGAGTGTGTGCTGAAAGAAAATCTCTCTGTGACAGCCCTTCCTTAGCCAACACCAACATAATAGAGAGCATGTAAACAGTTGGCTGGACTGATCCTTACAAGAACTGAAGTGAAGCAAGAGCAGCTTTCACTCAGACAATAGAATCTGAACTCTGTGTACAAATGCCTTGGCTTCCATTTCTGGGGCTTTTCACACTTTTGGAGGTGCAGTCTCAGAGTGCATTCACACTCACACTCGCTGCAAGACCAGAGCATAGGGCTTCAGATCATACCATAGGATTTCAATTTCAATTTCAGTTTCACTGACTCTGAGAGACCTTTGCTTCAACGCAAAGGCAGAACTCCAGAGCTGGATTTTTTCAGAGCTCTTTGTTTGTTTTTATATCCTCCTCTTCTAGGTTCTCCCAAATGGGCTTAATTCTAGCTCTGACTGGCTTTTGGTAAACCGTCTAAACATTAGGGAATGTAAAAAATATGTAGTTAATGATATATTACTGTAAGCACTGTACTGAGGAATGATCCTATCATCTTACAAATATGAACTATTTGAATAGTAAAAATTAAAAAAAAACACATATAAACACAGGGAGGTAAGAGATTGATGTCAGGTTGGACCTTTCTGTTACCGATATTTTTAAAAATAAATATGTTACCCAAAAAATTGTGCTCAGAACGTGTAAATTTCATATTTTTATTTTCTCGAGTACTAAATGTGTCACTGTTGAGAAAGTGTCCAATTTCAATTAAATATGAACTACAACAAAACTTACCAGAAAAGCAAAACTCTGACTCTGGCATTTGCTTCAAAGGCAGAGGTCTAAATCTCAAATGGTAGCAGGTTTTTTTTCTACCATCTAGTTGTCTTTGTAAGATAAAAGCTGGATGCTACCCTTATTACAGTGAAAGTCTATATGCACTTTCCTTAATTTTTTTGGACATGAACATATTTGTGGCTTAATCCCAGAGATTTTGCAAATGTTTATACTAAAATTATTTTATTTATTTTTATTTAGTTATAGAAAACATGAGGTGATGTTTACATAATAGAAAGTATTCTATTGAAAAGGAAATATTTCTTTAACCAAATGTTTTGAAGAATGCAGTCACTAGATACCATGGTGGAAAAAACCCAGATGGCTGAGAACATGTTTTAATAATGACATATTGAGTTTTTTATGAGAAAGGGAATTTTTTGAATATTAAATATGTACCTCCTAAAAATATTAAATGTAAAACTATTAGTTTAAGTGATTAAATAAATATTTGATAAGTTTCTATCATGAGCCAGATCCTGGCATGGTACTAAAGAACTAGTGACCTGAGCCACAATATGTTTCTCCTTATTTCTCTGGGTTACACATAGAATCATTTCTTCAGGTATGTCTTTCTGACCATTAATTCTCTCTGATGTTTGAAATTTACATTGACTACTTATGCCCTTTTTATGGTGGAGGTTTTCTTTTTCTTTGTTTACTTAAAAACTATCTGCGTTTTCTCTTAATGTTTCCTATGTTGTGTATTTAATAATCCCATCATCTGAAGTCCCTGAGGGTCAAATTAATAATTTACCTTTGTAACTATCATGAAATCATGGTGTTTGTTATTTGGCCCTTTAATTTTTCATTGTGAGCTCATATTTGGTTAAGCTTTATCTGTGGGTAACCTAAGAACCTAAATGGAGGATTTCTTTTTTTTTTTTTTTTTTTTTTCCTAAAGGGATGTAGTGTTTGCTTTTGCTGGAAGTCAAGGGATATTACTGAATCAGGACCACAATGATGTACTTTGAAGGTCTTGGCTTAACAATAAATCTCAGGATTACATTTTGTTAACTGAAATAGTGCCAAGGTTAGTTGGGTCTCCTAGCAATGACTGGTATGGCCTTTGTCCCCAGTATGACTGTGATTTCATATTTATTCTCTGCTTTCCTTGAAGATTGCCCTTCATAATTTTCAGCAATATATTTCTTGTAATTTGTCTAGTATACAGTCCTATTGCCATAGGAAAACCCTTCAAATTATCTAGTCCAGTATTCTTTGAAGGTAATTCTTCATTAATAATTTTCTTTTAAATAATAATTTTATTTTATATGAGAGGTAAATGCCAATTAAAACACTGTATCCATGACTAGATTTTTAAAAAAATTTTAAATAGTAGATTATAGGAGCACCTGGGTGGCTCACTCATTTAAGTGGCCAACTTTGGCTCAAGTCATCATCTCATAGCTTGTGGGTTTGAGCCCCATGGCAGGCTTTGTGCTGACAGCTCAGAGCCTCGAATCTGTCTCAGATCTGTGTCTCCCTCTCTCTCTGCCCCTCTCCTGCTCACATTCTGGCTCTCTCTGTCTCAAAAATAACAAACATTAAACAAACATTAAAAAAAAATTTTTTAAGTAGATTATAATTTTGAAAAATTCTACCTGAGGATTTTGAAACTAAAATAAAAAAAATACTCTTAAATTTTTATGTCAATAATACTACCTGGACTGGCGGGAGTGCACAAGTAATTGTCATAAAAGTTTAATTCTCTACTTCTTAGTTCTCTGTTGTTGAACAGGACAGCCACTGGCCATGTGTGGCTATTGGCCAGCTGATATGTGGATGGTCTGAACTAAGATGTCTCTCAAGTATTAAATATGCACTAGATTTTGAAGACTCTTAGAGTATAAAATCTCTTGTAAATCATATTATATTTATATATATTAAAATGATAATATTTGGGATATACTGGGTTAAATAGAATACATTAAAAATAAGTTTACCTGTTTATTTGTTCTTTTAACATGACTATTAACAAATTTAAATGATGGTTGTGGCTCACATAATATTTTTACTAGAAAGCACAGTAGCTCTATCTATTTCAAATTTCCTACAAATAAGTTACATTTGTAAAACATTATCTTTAAAGATAAATGATTATGATTTCATAATATTTCAAGGGATGACTTCCTAAGAAGCCTTAAAAGTGAAATGAGAACCATGGGTTCTTTATGACTCATTTTAAAATTTGCTTTGGATAAAAAAATCATTATATTTTACAAATACAATGTATGTCTGTCATGTTAAAATTTCAAACAATATACATTAAAAAGTAAAAAAACCCCTCCAGTCTAACTATTCAGAAATAACTCTTAAAAATACCACAACATTATATCATTCAGAATTTGCCCAGTTATGTACATATATACATATGAATGATTTTAAATTAAAGTGTTATTTCAAAACTGAGCAAGAGAATGCACCATAGTATTGGTACCATTATTTCTGAACTAAAGGGATGGCTAGCTATAAAACAAAACAAAATGAATGTAAAACTATTAAGGAACTGAAGCTAGTTACACATGAGATACTTTCCGAGATACCCTTAATTTATATGAATTTATGTAATTTTAAATCTAGTATTCTGTTCAGCTGTGAATTATAGGGGTTTATTATTGTTGATTTTGCTTTATCTATTTAAAGGTCATCTGCCTTTACTAGTTTCCTCACAGCCTAACCTAGACCAAATGGGGTAACTGACTTTGAGTATGCTTTAAGTTGCTAACCAAAAATTATTCACCTTTTTAGTGTTCTGAAAAATTTTAAATTTATTAAATTATCTTTTATATTTATCCAAGTTTTTATTAACAATCTGGTGGCATGTATTCCTTTTGATTACTAAATACTACGTACTTTTTAAGGGTAAGACACAAGGAAAACTCAAACAAGATGCTGGGGAAGTAATTAAATCAAATAAAGAGAAAATAATGGCAGTTTAATTATTTAATGTAATTACATTTTTAATCAGTCTCTCATCTCTAATCCCAATGAGTACAGAGTCTAAGGAGATGGCTGTCTTACTGTATATCTTATCAATCTGTCTAAACTGAAATGGCACCAAATATTTCATGGAAATTATAATCATAGTAAATAATTTCTTGTATTTAGACCTCATCCAGAAGATGGAGCACTTAATTATGAGTCAACAAAACTAGCTTCTAGACTTAGAGCTTCTTGGATAGAATAAGTAATAAAACTTCAAGAATCATCATCTATAATAATACTTGAAGAACTATCCTCTACATTGATGTGGTGCTCTGTCTCTGCTAAAATTTAATGTAAATACATGTGAAAGTAATATTGAAACCTTTAGGAACAAGTTGCCACATGTGGTTTTTTTGTTATTGTAATAATACTTCTGTTTGCTCGACAAGAAATTTGTCTGCAACCATTATTTTCTCTTATTATTATACTAATGCATTCTGATGAATGAATTATAAATTTGACTACTCTAATAACTGTACATGAGAAAGTGTATTTTATATTTCCAACTCCTCATTTGTCAAATAAGACATAGAAATGGTAGATGAATTTGCAAGTTAATTATAAAAGGCTGCTTGTTAAATTTATAAAGCCTTCTTGACCATTTACAATTATGATACTTTACAATTATGATACTGTCCTTTCTAAGCATTTTAATTGATTTAAGTGATAATAGCAGTGAAAATTTATAAGTATCTATTTTTCTCCATTGCTCACTGAAGAGAAAAAACTTCCATATAGGAAAGCCAATAGAAACACATTTCATTGTTTACATAACTTACTGGGAGCTTCAATAATGATTAGCTATTTATTCATATATTTAAAAAATATGTATAGAGCTCCTTTTATATGTCTGGTGGGGTTTTAGGCAGCAAGAACATAGTAAGCATAAGACAAATTTCAGTCTGGAGACAATTACATTCTTGCAATCATCATAGGTTATGATGTTTAAATGCTTTCTTTTTTTTCAATTGTGGGAGTCAAACAATAAATACATAAAGAGACAACTAACATTAAAATACCAGAAAGAGATAATTCATCCAACGGGGAATAATTCAGGGTAGTAGGACAGAAGTAAGACAAGGTGAGTAGATTGGAGTGAGGGTAGCCAAAAGTGATCAGAGGATGAGATAGACTAGAGTTGGATCTGTAATGATCGAGGGCGTGGAAATTAATTTGAATTTTGTTCTCTTGCAATGGGAAACCACTGGAGGGCTGTGATGATTGGGATATAAACATTTTTGTGTTTGTTTAGAAGCTAGACTTTGAGAGCCAAATTGTGAAAAATGAACCCTAATTACACAGTAAGCCACAAATCATGTCTCTCCAGATCATGGAAAAAAATGACATGATCTGAATTATATTTTATAAATATTCTTCTGGCTCATCTTGACTAGGAGAGTGAGAGTTAAGAGAGAAATGAGGCCACTTAAGTTTGAATTTAAGGTGGTATTGAAGAAGTGATAAAGAGAGAATGTAGAATATATTTTAAAAGGAGACCAATTAGATTTGTTTACATGTGACTTGCTCATGTGTGCATTATATGTGGATTCCATACATGTGGAGTATAAAGGAAGAAGGATCAGTTAAAGATATCTCTGAGGTTTCTGGCCTCATGTTTAGTGCATGACTATGTATGTAGAGAAGGGAATGACTAGAGGAAAAGCAAGATTGGGATTACGTGCACATAAATCTACCAAGAAAAGTTGTAACAGTCATGGCTGGAACTAGGATGAAGTGAGTGTGGCACTAGACTTAGGTGCAAAATTTAAGGGGTTACCCAAACTCTCAGTCATTAAGATGAGTAATATTTTACTGCAATAATTTTTAAATATTTTTAAAATAAAAATTAATGCAAAAATTAATCATTAAAAATTCAAGAAAGGCAGATCAGTAACAGGTCTATTGAGGTCATACCAGTCCGAAGGAAAATGTGTGTACTTGAATCTTGTAAAATATTACACCAAAATACTAACCTTTTAATTTATTCAAGAGTAAATATTATTTGACATTTAATTGCATCATTCACATCACCTTAATCTTGGCCTTGCTGATTATACATTGCTCAAATATGAAGGGCAGTATTTCATTTTAGTCTGTGAATGATACTCTAGGAGCTGGTTTGTGCACAACCTCTATGCCACTTCATGGTGATCCTGTGTGTACACCAAACTTCCCTGAAACAGAATCAGCATTAATGTATTTTATCCTTCATATATATATCTTTTGTATGACTTTAACTAAAACAAGAGTCCAGATCATCACTATAAGTCTTCTCCTTTGAAATATCTGTCACTAAGTATTTATACCAATACAAACATGCACCCACACGATCCTATTTATTGATCTCTAACTCTGTATTAGGCAGTGTGTCAATTATTTTATGTTTATTTAATCTGTATGACAACATTCTCAAATGGGTACTTTCCTCTTCACAGATGAGGAAGCTGAGACTTGGTGGAAGTTGTCACTTGATTCAGGTCTCAGAATTCATGAGTGACAGAAATGAGTTACCCAGTCAAATGTGTCTGAATCTAAATCTGTGCTTCTAACTCCCAAAGAGCTTTGAAGTGATTTTCAATATCTTCTCTAAGTCATCAAAGAAAAATTCAATCCAAATAATGATCAAAGTCTTTTATGTCAATTTGGCATCTCTGGATATGAATTAGCAAACAATTAAATGATCAAGGGATTTCATAATTTCAAATTAAAAGAAAATGATCCATCATGCAAAAAATATTTCAAGGATTATTTAATAACATAATAAGAAAAATCTAATCTTCCATAAATGATTATGTAACCCATATGTTAACCTTGGTGCTCAATAATCCTGAGCACTGAGAAAAGAAAACTATCACATTTTATGCATAATATGTGTTTTTAACAAATACAATCATGAGGAAATACATCAATGAGAAAATAAATCACAAATCAATAAGAAAATAAAAGGTAATTTGCATGAAGTGATGTGATATCTATTTAAGATCATGCAAGACCACCATAGATGAATCCATGAATTCTACTGAGCAACATTAAAGGACAGTTGAATTGGAGATATTCATTAGCTCTTAAATGACAATCTTTAGCATCATAGGCTCAAATTCCTGATTTTAAGAGAGTATTTCAATTCTATCATGATTCAATAATTGAGAAATATGTAGAGATTTTATAATTTAATCAGGAATAAAAAGTTGTGAGATTAAACAGTAAAGTTCTTGATAAAATATGATAATTTTTTATTTCAAACTGTTATGTAAATGGAAATGTATAGTATGAACTTGTGTGTATAGGTTTTTGTGTGAATACAAGTTTTTGTTTATCTGGGATAAATGCCCAAAAGTGAAATGACCAGGTTACATGGTAACTGTGTGTTTTGAAGAGTGGCTGTGCCATTTTACATTCCCACCAGCAAGTTTCTCTGCATCCTCACCAGCATTTTGGAAATGAGGAACATAATTGTGATTGACAGGGGTTAGGGACAAAAGTGGGGTAGGGAAGTAGAAAGAGAGGTATGGAGATATAAAAGGGAAAAAAAAGAATCTTTGTGGTGATGAACTGTCTTATAATTTGACTGTGATAACACTGTATGGAACTGAATATACACAGACAGATACACTAACGAATACAAGTAATATTGAGGAAATCTGCGTAAGATTTGTGGATTGTAAACGTTTCAATATTCTGGGTGTGGCAAAGGACTATAGTTTTGCAAGATGTTATCATAGGAGAAACTGAGTAAAAGGTACATGGGATATTGCTGCATTATTTCATATATGTGAATCTGTAATTATAAAGAGCTTTCAACCAGAAGTGTATTATAAAACTATTGGGGTGCCTGGGTGGCTCAGTCGGTTAAGTGATTGACTTTGGCTCAAGTCATGATTTCGCAGTCTGTGGGTTCCAGCCCTGCATTGGGCTCAATGGGGATGGTCCAGAGCCTGGATTCTGCTTCTGCTTCTGAATCTCCCTCTCTGTCCCCCCTTTGCTCATGCCCTGTCTCCTTCTCTCAAAAATAAATATTAAAAATAATTAAAAAACCACAAAACTATATTTAAGAAGTATGGTATTTTTGCAGGCATATGTATGGAAAAATAGGACAGAATACTGAGTTTGAATTTCGTATTTAGTGCAAAGTGTATTTCAATTTTTTTAGGAATAGTCAGTAAAACAAGCTACCCATTTGAAAAGAAGCAGTCTATAATACAGTTATCATATTCCAACATTATACATTATAAACTTGTTTACTCAGAATAAATCTCTTATGTATTTATATTTATATATTAAAGATATAAAATGTATGTAAAACACTAAAATATGCAAATAAGTTTCAGGTGATGATTTTTGTAATTATAGGGCGTGGAATGACTTCCTTAGAATGATACCAAAACAAGAAATAAGAAAGCAGAAAATACATTTGTTTTTAAATATAAAGATTTATCATTCATATATTTGAAAAAGCAATCAATAAGGAAATAGATACCTCAACAAAAAATAACATAAGAATTAATTGGGTACTCTGTAATTAAAAATAACCATTTTCATTCACAAATGAAAAACACAAATTAAAACAATGGGATTCCATTTTTACTCTTATGCAACAGAGATAGATTTTATCATCTCTAGCATTGACTAGGCTGTGTAAGACAATTGATTTTATATACTGCTATGAGCTTATAGATTGGTATCACCTTTATAAAGGACCATCTGTAAATACAGAGGTACATGTGCTGACCTGTAACTTTTGTCTTACTTATTTAATAACAGTTCCTCGAGATATAATACTCTTAAACAGTTGAATTGCTTATAGTAGTAAAGATTCAGGCATCCTAAAAGACAACTTTGATTCTCTCATTTGATATGATGAATTCATATGAATGAGACCTCTTTGATTTGAAGAAAAATTAAAAATTGCTGCTCACGTTCTAGTCCAAACAAGCAAATCTTTATTTAATGAATAACTTCTACAAAATTCTACAGTGCTTATGTGGAAATGGAGAAAATGTTGATAGATCCTATTTTGGAGAGTTTAAGATAGAATTAAAAAACCCACACATACATGAAGCAAATAACTGAAAAATGTCTAATACCATAATAATGAATGTGATATTAAGAAATCTAATAAATTTAGAAAAATATTCATAATATATTGTTAATTTAGGGAGGGAGTGATGATGTGCAGATTTTTATTTTAAGTTTAAAGGTACTACACTAATGAATCAACAATGATTACAGCTGAATATTGAAATTGATGGTAACTTTATTTTTTTCACCAGCTTATAGTTTCTAATTTTTATAATTTAGATGCTAGCTCAACAAATAAGCAAATATAAAAAATTAAGTTAAAGTCCAAAATACAAAACAGATATATTAATTAATCTTAATTATTTCAATGATGACAGCTTTCTTTATGTTAGTGTTATTAATTTCTTTTTTATGGAAATAGCTTTCTTTCTTTCTCTTCTTTCTTTCTTTCTTTCTTTCTTTCTTTCTTTCTTTCTTTTTCTTTCTTTCTTTCTTTCTTTCTTTCTTTCTTTCTTTCTTTCTTTCTTTCTTTCTTTCTTTCTTTCTTTCTTTCTTTCTTTCTTTCTTTCTTTCTTTCTTTCTTTCTTTCTTTCTTTCTTTCTTTTGAGTTACACACATTCCTAGGAATGGTAGCAGCAAAGGGGCTTACAAATTTCTTTGCAGAATCTGATTGAAATGATCAAGGAGAAATAAAAAATGGGGCAGACACTTCACTGGTTTCAAAATGAGTTAATAATGTCAAATATATACATAAAGAAAATTCTGTCATATATAGAGGAATTTGCATGAGAGATAATAGGAATCAGCCTGCACTTCTCTTTTCCGAGAGGGCATTGGCATGTTAAGTGAGTCTATATAGAGAAGTATTGGTAAATTACTCCATAGTTCCCCAATTTAAGGGGTACAAGGTGAAAGCATTTAGAAGCCACTTGACGTACTAGTGCTACTTTACTCACATTTCTTTTCTTGACTTCAGAAGACCTACAGGACTTAGAGTAATGGTGTTCTTCATTTCTATCTCTCTATCCCCCTCTCTCCCTCTCTTTTTCCTTTCATTTCCTGAACTGTTCAAAGAAGTTTTTATCCAAAATCTTCCTTTCTGTTTTGGGGTATGCTATGGAAATACTTTCTTTCCTTATCTATCTTTTGCATGCTTTATGTATTTTCTTTCTCTCTCTCCCCTTTTTTCCCAAAATTTACACAAATCTTTCATTTAATGCCATTATTTTTCTATTTATTTATCTTTGAATGGATTCAAATCTACCCAGGCATGTTAAGCATCAAAAGTTAATACTAGAGGAGTCTTCCTGAGTGACTGGTAAATCTTTATCACAGTGTACAGTACCTACAGGAGAACAATGATAGGGATCATAGTAGACTTTTTGTCAAAAACTATTCACTCCAAAAGCAAATGGAGTGACATCTTGAAATTGAGGAAAAGAAAAACAAAAACTGTGGACTGAGAATTCTATAACCAAAGAAAATATCTATCTAAGTGGAGGGAAAATATAGCATTTTACAGGCAAACACAAAATTAAGCAAACCCAAAATTATTAGCAGCATAACTACAAGATATTTTGAACTAAATTTCTTAGGCAAAAGCAACATATCAGACAGAAACAAGTATAAGCAAAGAAATGATCTCTGGACATCTCTGGAAATGGCTGAAATGAAGGTAATTATATATTTATCTCACACAACTAAACTACAATAATTCATTTTGAAAACAATATTTATGTTACTCATTGTTTGTGGTGCTAAAGAATACTGAATTTCAGAAATAATATAAATCATATATAGGTATAATGGAATACTATTTGGCAATGAAAAAGAATGAAATCTTGCCTATTGCAACAATGTGGATGGAACTGGAGGGTATTATGCTAAGCAAAATAAGTCAGTCAGAGAAAGACATATTTCACTCATATGTAGAATTTGGAAACTTAACAGATGATCATAGGGGAAGGGAAGTAAAATAAGGTAAATACCGAGAGGGAGGCCAACCATAAGAGACTCTTAAATGTAGAGAACAAACTGAAGGTTGATGGGCATGGGGAAAATGGCTGATGGACATAAGGAGGGCACTTGTTGGGATGAGCACTAGGTGTTACATATAAGTGATGAATCACTGGATTTTACTCCTAATGTCAAGACTACACTATATGTTAACTAACTTGAGTATTAATTTATAAAAAAAGAAAAAATATAAACCATCTTTAGAAGAAATTTAAATCTAGGTTTGTAATGAAATATGAAAATCTTAACCATCTAAGCAAATGTTTTCTAAGCAAATTTATAAAAACTTGGAAAGAAAATAAGTAAGCAAAGTTTTACTAGGAAAGCAATAAAAAATCTGCTGTAACATATAATGAAAATAGTCCCCCTACCTCAAAATAAAAAGCTTCGCGCAGCAAAGGAAACTATCAACAAAGTTATTGTCACCTGTACTTCCAAAAAAGTTAAATAAAACATACATACCTTAGTATAACAACTTTTTAAGAGATGTATAAATGATACATTGATGAGGATGTATAGCAAGTTTATCCTTAGGAGCCAAATATTAGACACAAAACTAATGTCTTTTAATCAGTGCATGAAAAACAAACTGGAGTAGACCCATACATTGGAATGCATGAAATATTACTTAGGAATAAAAAGAAATGTTTACTTATTGCAGTCATTACACTTTGATAAATATTTCAAGCATTGCCATTTGCTCCTTTCAAAAAGGCTTTACCTTTTACTTACCTACTAAAACCAAGAAACTACTCTTTTCTTAAAGCTTTTTAATATTTATTTATTTATTATAAGAGAGAGAGAGGGAGTGCCAGTATGGTAGAGGCAGAGAGAAAGGAAGATGCAGAATCTGAAGCAGGCTCTAGGCTCTCAACTGAACTGTCAGCACAAAGCCTGACCCAGTGCTTGAACTCGTGAATAATAAGACCATGACTAGAGCCAAAGTCCAAAGTTGGCTGCTTAACCAACTGAGCCACCCAGGTACCCCAACAAGAAACTATTCTTAATACCTCTTCCCTTTATTATATTTCTCTCAGAGAAGTACACATATTTGTTTGGGTTTTCTTGCATAAACATATTTTTGTCAAATATGATACATAATTTTGTATTGATTTGTAAATGTTATAATACAATTATATATTCAGTTATATTTATAATGTATAATATGGTATATTATAGATGCACTGTAACTCATAACTAGAGCATAATTTTTTTGGAAAGAGAGCTTATATATTATTTTTTGTATTTGTCTAGTCCAAATCTTATTCTCAACATAGCTAACTAGAAAAAAGAGATAAAATAGAGGCTAAAGAATCCCAATTTTGATAGTAGAAAAACCTTTAACATATTAAGTTAAAAAATCTTTAAGATCAAAATTTCTCTAAAACTATGAATATCCAGAAATCTTAAAGAATATTTAAAATTATAAATAGAATCATTTTATTCATAGATGGAGAGACTGAGGTTATCCAGATGGTGTGAGGAGGGCCACCAGAATCCAGGTCTTTTGACTCCTAAATCAAAACAATAGTTTTCACAGTCCATATTGCAGAAAAAAATACCTCCCCAAAAAGTCAACCATAATTTGTTTGATAAATAAGACCATAAAAGGAAAAAAATTGAAAGGAAAACTGCAAAGTTGAAGAAGACATAAAAAAAGTATGTGAATTCTACATGTCATTAAAATTATTTGTCAGTTTTATCAGTTCAAGGAAAAAGAAATTTGGGGCCACATTGACAAACTGGGTTTATAACTATATTCTATATATCTATCCACTTAGTATTTCTTTGATTGAGCAAATGAATCTAAATGAATGACAATTCAACATTGGCCATTGACATGGAAGTTTCAATGAAGATGCCAGTGCCTTACTGAGCAACAGCATGAGGGAATAGGAAAACTCAACAGCACTGATTGGTCTTTACTGGTAACTATGATATTTTTTTCATTATGAATTGTGTACGTTGATTTTCATTTTTATAAATATTACAGCATAAAGTATGTACCCTCATACTAAGTTTTTTGGCAACTTCCTACATTGTATGTTCCAAGACAAGTTCCTCCATCCCACCCTAGTCCTGGCCATGTGAGATGATTCTAAATATTTTCACTACTAAAATCTTTGCTCTGTGTGGTGTTTTAATTGTAAAACAAAACAAAACAAAAAGTCAATATGTGATGAATGAGATGCCAAATCATATTTACTTTATATTCAGCTAATCATAGAAATCTTTGCATACTGAAACTACAGTGGGTATAAAGCATTTGAGATATAAACTTTTGTTTTATTATAAAGAGTAGAACGTTTCTTCCCACGAACAACATAAGGGAATAAGGGCAATTAGCAGCTTAAGGTTGTGTATTTCCCTGTTTCTAGAGAATAGAGGTCATCGGCTGAAAATGAGACAAAATAGAATTTTTAATTCTCCCCTAATCCCTGCCCCTGCCACTAATGCCCCTGGGAGGAAGATGCTGGAAGACTGCCAGTCCAGTCAATTTGTCATTGTCCAGGGGTCATCGTGGAGAGAATCCATCAGCAATACAGGAGACATAGGCCTCAACCAAGTAAGGACAGCACAGTGTGAGAAAAATTCATGCACAGACAGGAAAGATCCTTTCATAGCCCTTTAACTGGATCTCTTTTATAAAATGTACAGTCATCTATTTTAAAATACAGTTATGAGAGTATATATTTGTCTCCCTTAATAAAGTGTCTGATACTTCTTTATATCATCTACAGCACTGTAATTGCGTGATAACTTTTTAATAAATGTTGGTTAATTGAGAATGATTTAACAGAGGAATTCTCCTAATGCATCTTAAATTCTAAACATATTTTAGAAAAACATTTTCAAAGGAAAGTGAGAAACCATACATTCTAATTGGTCCTAAGTTAATGCACAATTAACTTATTATCTCAAGAAGAATCTTAAATATACCTGAATCAGAACTGATATCTGGAACATTCTACTGCATTAAAAAAGTCATTCAGTTACATGTGCAATACCAAGTTAGGTCTGCTCCTCTATTTTGATTTGGAAGACCAAAGAAAGAAAAACAGGATGGGACATATATACCAGTAGATACTCATCATCTTAAACAAAGAGAAAGTGAATGCTAGAAAAAGCAAAGAGAAAGAGAGGGAAAGATATTAAATCACCTTGACAAACTCCAGGACAAAACTACTTGAAACTGTGAAAATTGTTAATTATATCTGTTTGGTGGGACTACCTGCTGGAAGCAGGTTTCTGAACAAGATATCTTTAATTAAATCAAGTATTTGATATGAAGTTGTCATTAATTCAATTATAAATAAATATTCAAATGAAGTTTTTCATCAGTATAATACTCCAATTACAATGAACAAAATATATTTTTCAATTAAAATTTGCCAAAAATATAACTGCTGACTTACACCTATTGTCAAATTAATTTTTGATCACTGGCAAAATTTTAGTTGACTTTAATATTATTTGTTTTCATTTGTTTCTCAATTATCTTTTTTCATTTAGTTTTGCTTATTCTCATAATACATATTTAAAACTGTTCCCTTTACCACATCGTTTGTGCTTTAAAGTTCCTCTGCTAGTTTCTTTTTCTACAGTTACATCCTAGTTAACCACATTGGGTTCTATCCTTTGTTTATAATTTTACAATACAAATTTAATTCTAGTTTCTCCCACAGGGTCAAAAAGGTTCCCCTTTTTTCCTAAAGTATTATTTCCGGGCATACTTAAGTTCCATTCCCTTAGGGTTCCTCTTGTTTTACTCAAACTTTTCCCACATTCATAAATGAAGCAACTGTGTTATTTCAGCAAGATTGAACGACTGTAGCAATCATTTTAAAATGCTCGTTCCCAATTTGGCTTTTATTAGTCTAAATATTTGAATACTTTTATTAAATTCATTAGGGTATAAGTCATAGTCCTCACAATGAAATCTACTCACATGGAAAATAAAAACACTGGAATGTCTTGTGTTGGGTATGTGATAACCTTTTCTAGTCTGGGAGGTGTATGATCCAACACCTTCATCTTGTTAACTGTCTCGGACTGATGTATTAGAGCATGGTATTAACAGTTTGAAAAAAATTATCTACCCATTTGATCAAATTTTTTTGCACTGGGTGTTTATGTCTAAGTGTGTGTGCGTGTGCATGAGAGAAAGAGGAAAATGGAGACCACCTTACTGTCTAGAATTACACAATACCATCTGTGAAAATAGAAATTGTGTGCTTTGTCTCTGCTACTCAAAAAATTTCCATAAGAAACTATTAGAAATTTCATTATCTTGACATTTTACATCAACAAACTTGGCTTACTGAAAAAAATAACTGAGCAAAATATGTTTAGTATTGGCACATGGCCGATGCCAGAGAGTTTCATAGTGAATGAATACCCTTTCCAACATGGCTGGCCTTGGGTGCGGCGCTGACAGCCCGTGCTGCTCTCCTCATCTGTTCGCATGCTGGCAGGAACCTTTCAGTGAACCAGCAAATACAGCAATGTGCTAAGTAGAGTTCTCAGAAGGCACCGCATGAGCAAATCGTCAAAAAGTAGGAACTGCTAACGGCAAAGCCACAGACTTTCTATTTCCCCAAGTCTCTGTAGATTTGTTGTTTGGCCTCTCTGGTCCTCAGATTCCTTATCTGCAAAATGTGAGTTTTGGCCTGGATCTCTGGTGTTCAACTGAATTTTGTGGAGTCTCAGGAGTGAGGTAAGATGCCTTAATGGCTGCCTGACAGGATGAGAGAAAGACTCAGAAAGTAAGACTCTGGACTTCCTCCTGTAATCAACAGGATGTTATCTCTGGTATTATCTCCTAGGGATAGAAGATATTGTTTAAAACAATGTTTTTAAAAATATTTTTATGGTTTTTATTTATTTTTGAGAGACAGAGACAGTGAGAAAAGGGGAGGGTCAGAGAGAGAGGGAGATACAGAATCTGAAGCAGTCTCCAGGCTCTGAGCTAATGATCATCACAGAGCCCGATGCGAGGCTCGAACCCACAAACCATGAGATCATGACCTGAGCCAAAGCCGGACGCCTAACTGACTGAGTCACCCAGGTGCTCCTAAAACAATGTTTTGACAACTAAACATATTTGAAAAACATACAATGTTTTTTTCCATTTTAAAAACTGGTTTTTGATGGATTAAATATAACATGAAAAATGTGATAGATCATATATTGCTTTCATCCCTCTCTTCCCATTTATAAGTCTTCCCCATTCATTTCTCATTTAGTCATGTCTTAGGAGGGTAGATGGGGTCACCACTTTGCAGCTGAGAAACCTGAGGTGCAGAGGCCTGGCCTGGCCTGGAATCCAGACCTCTCTCCTAGACTCCACCATTTCTCCTCCTCTTGTGTAAGAGCCTATCAACAGTGGCCATTCTCTAGTCTAACCTGGACTTGTCATCTAACAGAATTAACTGGACTAATATTCTTGTATTACATCTTGACTGAATGTTCATAAACTATTTAGATAGTTGTATAGAAATTACACAAATAAGTGTATCACCAAAAAGATGTTTTCACTCAGTGTAAGTATAATTCATGGATTTTTTCAGTCCCAAATAAAGCTCTCTATTGTCTGTACAAACGTAGCTGAATGATGTCCACAAGATACTGAATACTTGTAGTAAACCCGTAAGCTAATCTTTCACCTGTTTGCTCCCACAAGTTGTGTTTACCAAGAGTCCATTGTGCTTTTCCCCAGCATTGTTCATGCCAGTTTTTCTTACTATTATAATCATACAATTAATTATGTGTTATAAGAACCTGTGAAACATGACTTTGAAAGAGTGTGTGTGTGTGTGTGTGTGTGTGTGTGTGTGTGTATGAAATGTTGAGTGCTTTGAAACATCGCAGGGAGATGAGTCATTAAAAATGCTACTGGGGGTACCTGGTTGGCTCAGTTGGTTAAGTACAGACTTCAGACTTCAGCTCAGGTCATGATCTCATAGTTTGTGAGTTCAAGCCCTGCATAGGGTTCTGTGTTAACAGCTTGAAGCCTGGAGCCTGCTTCAGATTCTGTGTCTCCCTCTCTCTCTGTTCCATCCCCTGCTGGTGCTCTGTTTCTGTCTCTCTCTCTCTCTCTCTCTCTCTCTCAAAAATAAACGTTAAAAAATGCTATTGGATTAGATTCTGGTGGGAAAATAATAACAAAATTTTTTAAAAGTATAAAGATACAAAAGGGTACTGCTCTCAAGAGCAATTATCATTTTGTTCAACTAGTTTCAGACAATGCTAAATAAGCCTATTATATTGTCTAATATTTACCTTACAGATATTCAACTTTTAACCAAATCCAACACCTGATTCTTACAAAATTTACAGGTGACATTTAAGGAATGAATCAGCTATTTAGATCCCAGGAGGTCTATTTTTTATTAACTTAATTACATTCTCAAATGGTCAAAAGATTTTATTTACCATTGTTTATTGTCATCATATACCTTGTCATCATTAACCCAAGACTTGCAGGTCAGACTGCCCAAACACAGACAATGAGAAAATCTAGTTGAACAAATATATTCATAAGACTGGATATAAAGTAGTTATCTGCAATCAACAAAACTGGCATCCCAAAGTGGGTGGAACTTGAGGGTGTCATGCTAAGCAAAATAAGTCAGGCAGAGAAAGACAGATACCATATGTTTGCACTCATAAGTCTAACGGGAGAAGCCTAACAGAGGACCATAGGGAAGGGAAGGGGAAAAGAGAGTTGGGAAGAGAGAGGGACTCAAATCATGAAAACCAACCGAACCAAGGGCTGAAGGGGAAGGGGGCGGGGTGAAGAGGGTGGTGGTCATGGAAGAGGGCACTTGTGCGGAAGAGCACTAGGTGTTTTATGGAAACCAATTTGACAACAAACTATTAAAAAAACAAATTAAAAAAAGAAAACTGGCATCAATCTAGAAAATATTTTTTTTGTTCCAACATGAGATGAGAATATATTCAACCTTTAAGATATGTATTTTAAGTCTGTGACTTAAAATATCTGTGACATTAATATTGAATTTACTTTCAAAGGAAGATGTTTATATTTCTGAGAAGTAAAATATAAAAAGCAGCCATTAGACTGACATCTCCTTAAATTCACAAGTGAAGAATGAAATAATGTTCATATAAGAAGTTCTTAGAATTCTGGGACCATAAATGAGAGAGACCTCAATTCTCTCTCTGAGGTGTCAGTGATGATTTTACAGAGCAGACATTTGAGCTGAGGCTAAGAGAACAAGTTTCAAGTAGGTAAGAGGTGAAAGCAAGAATAGTGGTATAGAAGATGCATGTCAGAAGGCAGAGGCTCAGTGCAGAAGGAGTATGGAGGGCAGTGCAGAGATTGATAAAACAAAGACTGCGGAAGAGATGGAGATGGAAAGATGAGTTTCCAAGAAAGTAGTTTTCACTGTTGGCCCAGGTTTGTCTTAGAGTGGTTTTCATGTTTTCTGTCTAGGTGTGAGTGTGTGACCATGTGACGACTCTGTAAAAACCACTCAGCTGACTGTTGGGAAAGCAATGTTTCATGTTGAGGAATAAAAGGGAAAGAAGACAACAATTGCATTTCCATTGGCTATTCAGTGTCAGGCATGAAAGTAGGTATTATTTACAGTCTCATATCGAATATCTATGAAATAGATACTATATCCTCATTTTATTTTTTATTTTTTTAAATTTTTTAAATGGTTTTTTATTTATTTTTGAGAGACAGCATGAGCAAGGGAGGGTCAGAGAGAGAGGGAGACACAGAATCCAAAGCAGGCTCCAGGCTCTGAGCTAGCTGTCAGCATAGAGCCCGATGCAGGGCTTGAACCCACAAACCGTGAGATTATGACCTGAGCCAAAGCCGGCCGCTCAACTAACTGAGCCACCCAGAAACCCCTCTTCATTTTAAAGGTAAGTTGACTCAGTCTTAATTATATTGTTGTGACTTACTTCAAAATTCTCTAATTAGTGGCATAGTCAGGACTTGATCACAGACTGTCTAAATTAGGAACTCACACTGAAAAGTAATTAGAAATCTAGGTCACCTCTTGATGGCCTTTAGAACACAAAGCCCAGGGCTGTAGCAGTTAAAGGCATTATAGTTATGGGCAAAATTCTATGCAGAGCTGTGTTAGTTAAACAGGAGAGGAATAGGCAGGGGGGAAAAGCAGTACAGATATTTGCTTGGATCCACATTAACCTTGCCTCAGGCTATGGTTTGGGAAAGCCACAGGGTGGGGTGGGGGGGGGCTAGGATTTAGATAGATGTGGATCTTTCTGGAGCCCACACTCCATGCAGGTGTCTGCCATCTTGACTGGCTAGAGAAGACAAATGACTGGGCTCACTGATGATCTAGATACCATAACCATTCACCTTATACTAAAGGTCCAGTTACACAAATAAGTCTATTTGCACAGACTGGCCTTTTCTCTTTACTTCGAATACCCTAAGAATTGGGACCCAAACCAGACACATGGATCATATCAGGTTCATCATCCCAGGAGGACTAACCTCTCATACATAATGGGATGGTCTAGTGATGCCATAGCGATGGCCATGGCAGGCACCCCAGGAATTTCCTGCCTCCCCTCACTCCCTGACCTTCACTGAAAAAGGAGAGGTCCAGGCCACTGTCACTCATAGCACAGTGAGCCACCTCCCTCCCATCACCCAGGCATCCATTTTTTTTCTTTTTTTTTAAATAGTTTATTGTCAAGTTGGTTTCCATATAACACCATTTTCATATGTATACCAGTGCGTATGTCCCCAAGGATCAGCTTAGAGGTTTTATATGTTATTGATAATTTATCCCAAAGAATAAACAAATGTGACCAGATGTAAACCATGCTTCTTAATTCATAAGTGCTGACACATGTGAAAGGGAAGCAGTAATTGTGCACTTGAATTATATTTGCTTCTGAGCATTTATTTAATCTTTTTAAAATTATTCTCATAATATCTATTAGGAGTAATACTGACCACATGACATTTAAAAACATAATTCAGTTTATAGAAAGATATATGAGGATTATGTGTTTTCTGAATTTGCTATAGAGACAAAGTTCTAATAAAATTTATGTAGATCTTTCAACTCTTTGTTTAGTCACAAACTGTATGCTCCTCTCCCAAGAGTTTTATCGGTGCATTTGTTAATTGTGTATCTAAGAAATTGTTAATTGCATATATTAACATACATAAAGCAATAATTAGTATGCATTATAATTGTGTTAGCAACTATAATAATAATAATACAATGCTGCAATAATACAATTGTATTATTTAACTTTGTTATAATAAATGGTGTTAGTTATGGAAATGCATTAGAATTTTCATTTAAGGAGTAACTAATTCATCTTTCTGGTTTATATTTTAGAAAACTAAACTAAAATCTATAAAGTAGTTATAATACTTTTTGTTTAATTTGCCCAAATTATTGTAAACTTCAGGAAGCAAGAATTTAAATGTTTTAGATTCTTCTTCCAAAGAAGGAAAGAAGATGGTTAAAAAGTCTTAATTAAGTATGATGTCTTAAAACATAGAATACCTTGCTTGTCATGATATGCTTATGCAAACGAGAATATAAATTCAGTTCCTGGCAGAATGATTAATGTATTTACATCAACCCTCAGGGAATGTTGTGGCATAGGGGTTATAAGTGTCTTTACTTTGCCATACATGGAATAATTGCTCTCTTGCTTTCACTGTTCAGCCCTAGGCTTAAGAAAAATCAAAGAACAGGTGTCTCGAAGAACTATTATGGCTAGTTTGTTTCAAATTATAGCAGCACCAGGATAACTATTATGAAAACAATGAAATGGATTTGTTTAAGGACAAGTGATAGGCTTAAGATTCCTTGGTGGGCATTAAGAACAAGTCAATTTGAGAAACTTGGGTCACAAGTAAAAGCAGTTAGACACTATCATCCTATGTCCACCCCTGATGGTTAGCCTTATCTATACTTTAACTTACAATGAGAGGAGGCATATATGTAGTTTTCTTTTTGAAAACTGAAAGTCCTTTCAGGGTTTGTAACAGAATCCTTAATGTATAGGGCTTATACTTTGTATTTTTGAAAGAGGGACTCTCTTCTGGAAAAACATATTGGAAGAAATAAATAAATACAAACTTCCCACCTAAAAATTTTACTTTATATCCCTGAAAACAATAACAATGAAAAGTACCTATTTAGGTTGAGTTTTTTCTTCTTTATACAAGTTTCTCTGTCTATATCCAAAATTTATTTCTCCCTTCTCATTTATTGTGGTCTTTTTTTAGATGATGGAAAGTTTATTAATTACAAATTATTTTTGTTAGATATATTTTCAATTCAGCTGATCATAAGTCTTTCTCATTTTCAATGAAATTTATTCTCTCGATAGCCCCTGTCCAAGTATAAAATGACTTAGAGTTTCGTTACAAAATCTTCTTATATAATTATCCTCATCAGCTATACCATGGTTGTAAGTTGAATCAAGGCTTACTAAAATAGAGAATATTTTTTCCAACAATGTGTGTTTATGAGAAAATATGTTTTTCCCACTATGTAGGAAAAATAAGCACACATTGAAATAGGTCACCAAAGGGAGAATACATGGAGAGATAAAATAAAATTACATTATCACACTGACATAAAATCCACCTCCCCCCTGAACCCCTGCTCTCTTCTCTTTCCAAAGGCATGGATTAGGCAGGACCAAGGCGTTCATTTATCTACTCATCTCTGTGTACCCATAGGAAATATGTAAGAAGGATTGAGGCCTATAAGGCCGATGTGACTTTTCCTATTACACACAATTTACTACTGGTAGAGGCAGGACTAGAATTCAAGCCTCTGATTACCACTATGTATTGTTTATACTCTTCTCTCTCTGGCTGGAATAACATTTAAGGATCACCTACATCAAGAAGCATATTGTCAGGAAAGACGATGCAGTCTCTCAGATAAAATGTAAGAAGTTAGAAGAAAAATGTTTAAGGGAGAATACTAGGTTGTGCCAATATTCAAAACACAAGGAGAAATAAGGGTACTAACAAAAGTGATGATTAAGAATGGCCAGGGTGCCCACAGGAAAGCTGAGAGACAACAGAACCATGGATGTTAAGAAAGAAGGAAATTATGGGAACCAACTTGGCAATAAACTATTAATTTAAAAAATGACAGAAAAGAAAGGAAATTTTGAAAGAAAAGATATAGCATTACCAAAGGATTGAAGGTCATGCTTTCTTCTTGAAACTCTTTCTTTGCTTCTGTGATCTCACATTCTCCTGTTTGTTTGTTTACTTCCTTCCTTATATCTTCCTGGCTATGTTTCAGCCATATGCTTTGCTAATCGGTGAGCCTCTACTTTTTAAATGCATGAGATCTAAGTCTTGGCTCCCCTTCTTTTCTATCTGATTTAGTCCCATCATCTTAAATATCCTCCACATGCTGATGACCCCAATTCTATGTCTCCAAGATCTGTTTCTCCTGAGAAATCCTGACTGGTGTATACACAGTGTTCCTTGACATTTACATATACTTTTCGAAAGCAATATGTCAACTCTGGATTCTTACCCCCAAAACTGTTTCTCTTCAGGTCTCCTCCATCTCAGTGAATGCTACTCCTCCATCGTCTGTTGCTTACATTAAAATTCCAATTTTCTAAGATTATTCTTGGCCTCTTCAACATACTTTTTCCAACCTAGACTCTAATTAAGTCAGATTCTGAATGTATATTCTTTGTCTACCATCACTAGCTTAATCTTAACATCATCTTCTCCTTCCTTGACTCCTCTAATTATCTCCCTACTGTTTCTTTTTTCCATTCTTGATAATTCATCATCTATTCTTCAAAAAGAAGAGGAATCTGACTTAAAACATGATTCAGATCTTGTTTCCTCCCTATTTTAAACCCATGCATTTCTATCTGTATTAAATTCAAGCCACAAATATGCTCTGGTCAGCACAACAGTATAGGATTTAGCCCCTACCTAATACTTCAATTTCACTGTGCACTACTTTCTTCTTGTCAATTTTCTTCCACAGGACTTTCATGTCACTATTGTTCTTTAAATATGACAAGCCCACTTCCATTTCAAGGCATTTGATCTTGCTTTCTTTTTCCTTGGAAGATTTTCCCCTGGTCTTTGCATTGGTGATTATTTCTTGTCACTCAAATGTTATCATGTATGTCAACTTCTGAGAGAGACCTTAACTGAGCAGTCAGGCATTATCTAGTGCATTACCCTATTTTAATATCTGCATGGCATACTACTATCTGATATTATCTGTTTATTTCTTCTATTTTCTAAAAATGTAAGCTGTCTGAAGACAGAGTCTTTACTTGATCCCAGAATTATACTTGATGTAGCACATATTTAACATGTATCATTGAAATAACAATAAAATATTTTAATCAGGTGGTCGTTGGATGCTTTAGATATGATATGGAGTTGGAATACTAGTTGAATGAAGTAAGCATTTTTTTTTCATATAACAAAGTCTCTACTCAATTGTCCGACACATTAGGGCTATAGATGTGGACAAGGCAATCAGAGGCCTTGTTCACTGGAGAAAGGAGAGTCATTTAAATATAATCACATAAATTATTATATATTTGCTCTTCTTGTAAGATTTATGAGAGAAAAATGCATGGTGCTTTGAAGCATGTAACCAGGGGATGTCACTATCTAGATATCAAGGAATATAATCTGAAGAAGTGGAATTTAAGAGCCATATAAGATTCTGAAGGATGGGTGGGAATCTGTAATAGCATTTCTTGGTGACCACTTTTTTGTATTATGTAAATAATGAGAATATAATTATGACCAAGGGATAGAAATGCCTTATCAAATTATTAGTCATGAGAAATATATATCTCTCATTGCAGATGTTTGAAGCAATACATTTAGATTTCTGATTTAAAAATAGGTCTTATAAGAGCTTAGTAGGAGTACATTTTCTGAAAGTCATTGATATAATATTAATTAATAAATGGAATTTGGGTACCTACAAATTTAGGTACCATATGGTAGTCTGTCATGAATGCTCCAAAGGCTGATTTCCTTTTAGACACTGTGGCAGTTTTGAATTTCAGTAACACTTTTATGAAAGAATAACATTTTTCCTTATTCAAAAGAGATAAAATTTATACCTTTCCTGCCATTTGTTTCTATTATAATTATTCTCCATAGCCAATGATATCAGAAATAATATTTTTCCATATCTGCTTCAAACAAGGTTTTAAAGTCCTAAATATACCAGATTTTAATTTTTATATTATGTAAATCCTTGATAGGGCTAAATACATAATTATTTTGGGGTGAGAAGCACTGTTAAAATCATCTAGTCAAACAGATTGAAAAATAGAGGGGTGGTGAGGGGAAAAGAGAGACAAAAATGATATTACTGTTCATGGACGTGAAGGAATTTTCCAATAAGTACCCATCTAGTTAGAAAACAAAGAATTTAGGGTTTTATTCACTAAATTCTACACCTGAAACTAATATTATACTGTATGTTAACTAACTAAAATTTAAATAGAAAATTGAAACTAAAAAAAAGGAATTTGTCTCAAAATCTATGTTCTTGCCAGCAATAAAGGAGATACAGAAATACTCCATAGTATTATTATAATTTTCTATTACTTGTTCTAGTTCCAAAAAATATAAAGTCCATGTTCCTCACAGTGTATAAGGCCTTCTTTACTGTATTGGTTATGCAAACCTTCTGGCCCATTTTCTACTACTCCCACTTTTAAATCTTATATTTCATGAATCCCTGTATTTTACTAAAAGAGAGGTGTGTTCTTAAACCCCTATGTTTTTCCCATGCTGTTCTTGTGTCTTCCTGGGCCTTCTCTATCAGGCAAAGGCTGCACTCTTCACTCCTACAGGAAATGTTCCCCCAACAAAATCAGGGTTTAGTGTCTTCTTTAGGTGCTCCCACAGAAGTCCCAGTGTCCTCCTAAATACATAATCTCTTTGAGAGAAGAGGTATCTTGCTTTGTCATTATATGTTCAATATTTATCATAATGCCAGGTGCCTATCATGTCCTTCCCATTGCTTTTGATTAAAGAACATTAACGATAGAAAGTCATTAACTTACTTACACAAGTTTTATTTTACCTGAAAAATGATATGATCCACTCCTATGCTTAATATTTGGACAGTAATTCAAAATTTATTTTTATATATTAAATTCAAATTATTCCTTAAAATTTACATATTTGATTTCTGTTGAAAGCTGATTTAAATGTTACTGAATCTAATTTTGGTTTCCTCTGGTTTATTTTTAATATTTTCATTTCAATTGAATATACTTGGAAAAAATTACTGCCTTTAACAGTGTAGTAAAAAACAAGCTGACAATTTTCTATTTGCTTGTAACTCTAAATCACCAATTTCTAAGTCATAGAATCTTAGAATTGAAGAGTATTATAGAGCTTAACTTATCCAATAGTTAATAACTCATGATGAATAATTCATCCATAGTTATTATCAGAAGAGCTGTCTATGTTGAGTTACAGCCAACTCTTTCAACTATACAGTGATGCCATTTCTGCGGCATATTTGCTAAAAGTTAACAATAGATATCAAAAGCCTAAAAGGAAGATAATTCACTTAATTGGGAGACTCTTTTTTCATCTCCCAATGATGGCTTAATATAGTATCTTCAAATTATAGAACAAATTATTGAGAAAGCCCTGGGCTGGCTCACTAGTTAATAAGTACGTATATACTCCTTCAGTAAATTTGGAATTAGTTTTCCTGTCTTGAGGTCCAACTTGCTAAAGATCCGACCCTTGTATCACACAGCTATTCACTATGTATGCCATATTGTTCTAGGCAATCCAGTATGAATGAGGAGTCTAAGTATATTTTAATTTCCTCCTAAATTTGAGGACTTGAGAGTTTGCAAGTTTCTATTTATCCCCATGAGAATGACTCCTTGTCTTGCTGTCAATTGCTGGATATTTTTTTTAATAGAACATGATGAGCTGTTCTTTCTGACTATAGTTTTCAACCATAGTCATCCCCTATGCACCAGTTTGGCTCTCTTTCATATAGATCTTAGTCTAAAGAAAACTTTAATTTATTATAGCTCTTTAGAAACTGCATGGTATAGTGGCTACCAAGTGTGACACTAACTCTCCAGACAGATCGATGACCCAAAACTCAGCTCTGCCCTACTTTACTTCCCCCAAACACGATTGCTCGAGTCACTAAGACTCATCACATTTCAAGGCTAAGCTGGCCTGGCTATAACAACATGAACTGTACTTATTCAGGTCAGTAACTGAAAATATCAAAACATCTGACCTTGAAATACTGAGGTAATTTCTGAAAACGTGTTGCAGTGATAAAGTATTAAATTTTATCATATGAACCATTTTCAAGTGTACTGTTCAGTATCCTTACTTTCATTCACACCACCATGTGGCCATTTATATCATCTTTCTAAACTGAAATCTTATGCCCATTAATCACCAAATTCCTGGAAACTACCATTTCTGTCTCTATAAATTTGACTACTCCATGTGCCTTAAATAAGTGGAATTATACAGTATTTGTCCTTGTTTTCATTGTCCACAATGTTCATCCATGTTGTGGTTTGTGGCAGGTTTTTTTTTTTTACAGCTGAATAATATTCCATACATATATCACATTTTATTATTTTTGAGTTCTTCAAGGGTCAATATAATCTGCACGCATGCACACACACACACACACACACACACACACAAAGGAAGAAGTGTTTAGTAGCAGCATTATGCATAATGCTGAAAGCACTAAGAGAGTCTAGATGTCCATCAGTGAGGAAAATAGCTACAAAAATTATGGGCTGTCAATAGGATAAAATATCATGTAATATATAGCTCTAAAAAATGAACCAAAGTATAATGAGAATGTTCAGAGCCTGTTGTTTGGGTTACAGAGCCAGTGCCACCTCTTACAAACTGGGTAAATTAGGAAAGTTGCTTAATTTCCCTAAGCCCCAATTTTCCCATTTAAAAAATTAGATGATAATAGTATTTTTTATGAAAACTTACTTGTGATTACTACATAAATGACATACACATAGCAATTAGTTCAACATCTGATATAACAGCTGAGTAAATGCTAGTCATAATTATTATTTTTTACTGAGTGTCAGCATGTTAGCTCCCTCTTAGATTCTAGAAATGACTGATCAATAACAAAGAATCTCTGAATTTGTGAGGGCCTCGTGGCTCAGTTGGTTAGGCATCTGACTATTGATCTCGGTTCAGGTCGGGATGTCACAATTTGTGAGTTCGAGCCCCACATCAGCCTCTGCACTGATGGTTGGAGCCTGCTTGGGATTCTGTCTCTCCTTCTCTCTACCCCTCCCCAGCTTGTGCTCTTTCTCTCAAAAATAAATAAATAAACCTAAAATAAAGTCTCTGAATTTGAGCAGCTCACATACAAGTGGAGAAAAATTCCTAAACTCTGAAACACATGTTGAGTTTTGACACTCATGTGTGCAATTTAGTTTCATTCTCAGACCTGGAAACAGGTTTATGAAATAATGTTAAAAGGAAAAAGCAGAACATCAAATGTGTGAGATTACAATTATGCTAGCTATATTTGAGGCACAAATACACACATATACACACACACTTCAAAAAGAGTGAATGGTTGCTAAGATTTTTACATGCCCAACTATCTAAAATCATTAAAAATAATACAAACACAATAGTTAACAGTATGTAAAAATCATTTTAAGAATCTGGGATATGATTAAGCACCAAGAATTTGGGTTTTATCAAAGAAAAATAACTAAGCAAGACTCTGTCCCATTTCAGGCCAGAGTCAGAATGTTCTTGCTAATAGGGTTTTAGATATAATTTTGTCCAAAATCTTCAGTTCATAGATGAGGAATCTGAAGTGTGGAGATGTTTAAAGATTTGTGGCAAGTGAGAATGAAAGCCTCTATCCTGGGATCTCTCCTCGAAACTATAAACTAACTTCTAAATAAGCTTCTGTAGAGTTCATTGTTGGTAATTTTCAGTGTATTTCAAGGCACTCAAGGTTCTTTCCCTGAATCAGTCACATGAAACATATAGAACTTGATGTAGAGTTGTCTTTAACACATTTAAAAAATTTACCTTCTTAAGGAATCTATTATTTAAATATAATATTTCCCACGATAGTCACGTTATTTATTATAATGCACAACGTTGAAGATCAGCCCAAGTCTCCAGAACAAGTCTCTGAAGGCAATGACATATAATTTTTAAAAGTTCACTTTTGCAAATTCTTTTAAGGCATGGTAGTAAACATTCTGAAAGCCTTTAAAATGCTTTTAATAGATATTGCACTGGTTGTAACTTGGTTTACTATATAATTACACTGGCTTCTCTTTTCATACATACGAATAAGAATTTGCCCTCTTATTCCTTTGAAACTTCTTTTATGTATTTAGCAAATGAATCAATAAAGTAAAAAGTTTTTTACATTTTTTATTATTATTTTAGAGAGAGGGTGCAAGCAGTTGGGGGGGGAGAGAGAGAGAAAGAGAGAGAGACAGAGACAGAGAGACAGAGACAGAGACAGAGAGAGGGAGGGAATCCTAAGCTGTCTGCAAGCTGAGCATGAAGGCCAATGTGGAGCTCCATCCCATGACCGTGAGATCATGACCTGAACCGAAATCAAGAGTCAGATGCTCAACCAACTGAGCCACCAGGTGCTCCCAATAAAGCAACTTTTAAATCACTGCTACCACTGTGGAAATATGGTATTCAAAACTATTAGTGTCTGTGTGTGGACTCTGTCTTGGATCATATAGTGGGAAGGTAGCTCTCAGATTTGAAAGTACCCTCACATTTTGTTTTTCCATGGAGATCTTTTCTTAAACTTCTTTTTTATTGGAAAGCATATTTTTCCTAAAAGACTGATGGAGAGCATTTGAATGATAATCTAAATATTTTCCTGGCTTTCACTGAAAAAGAGATAATGTCTTGGCTTAGAAAAAAAAAGCTACTTATTTTGCTATACATTTAGAAAGCCTCCAGCATATTTTCTATACAGTCAACACAATCTTTGAAGCCATCTGCAGTTTGCAACAATTTTATAGTTTAGTAGCTTAAATTGATGGGAAAATGAGCTGCTGACAGACATGTTTTTTCAAATTGATATTTGAGGATGGTGCAGCCAAAATACTTGGCATGAAGCAGCAAAGAAAATGAGGCATGTGTATCTACGGAACACAACTCTGTATTGCAGCACAAGCTAAAAATGCTTAAAGCCTGAGATTTTACTGTTCTCTTAAGTTCTATATTGTGGTTTTTGAGGAAACATTGCAGTAAACCTTAGAAAGACTACAGTATTTTTTCTCTTATCAAGATAGATATAGACGTTCCAATTACTGACAAGTCCTCTTGAAAAAGTAAGTGCCATTTTAAATAGGCACTCTGAGTATTCCTTATATATTTACTAATTAAACCTTCAGATATGAAAAAGAATGAACGCAAAAATGAGAAAGCCATTATATGTACTACAGTGGCAAAGAAATTAATAACTTCAAAGTACTTTTCAGGATTCTAGCTCTTTAGGTTTGTGTCATATCGCTAAATTTACTAAAATCTTTACACTGTACATATACACAAATGTACAACACACACACTCACAGGCAGTGCCTCAGATGAAAAAAAATATTTTGTAGTACAAAAATGTTTGGTGTTTCATTTTTTGCACTGTCTTTTCATTGTTTAGTTTTAAGCTAAATAATGATGATGATGATGATGCTCTAAGACTATGGGTAAAAGGAGAGGCAAACCATAAAACAGACTCTTAACTATAGATAACAGACTAAAAACAGACTAAATATTACTAGAGAGGAGGTGAGTGGAGGAATGGGTTAAACGGGTGATGGGCATTAAGGAGGGCACTTGTGATGAGCACTGGGTATTGTATGTAAGGGATGGATCATTAGATTCTATACCTGATATTAATATTACACAATATGTTTACTAATTGGAATTGAAATAAAAACTTTAAGATAAAAATAGAAATAAAAAATAAAAGATCCCATGACCTTCAGTATATATTTTTACTTCTACTTTTATTTTGAAGCTTTTACCATATATATTTTATATAGACTTATCTGTGTGTGTGTGTATATAAATATATATGGCCCATACATGGCTTTTGTTAGCTTTGTACATGAGCTTTATTTTTAAGAAAGAGATTGACAGAGCATGAGCAAGGGAGGGGCAGAGAGAGAGGGAGACACAGAATCCAAAGCAGGCTCCAGGCTCTGAGCTGTCAGCACAGAGCCCCATGCAGGACTCAAACCCTCAAACCATGAGATCATGACCTGAGCTGAAGTCAGATCAGAACATTTTTAAAGGTATTTTCAAGCAAGCTTTTTTGAATTACAAAAGCTAAGTTTATATTTTTTCTTTACTTTTGGTACCTAACTGATCACTGTTATTGGACATTTAGTTAA
This sequence comes from Suricata suricatta, assembly GCF_006229205.1. Lineage (NCBI taxonomy): Eukaryota > Metazoa > Chordata > Mammalia > Carnivora > Herpestidae > Suricata > Suricata suricatta. The sequence goes on from NC_043706.1 coordinate 97,380,023, forward strand.
CTCAGTCAACAGACACTTATCAACTACTACTCATCAATGAGATGTCATCACTGTCTTCATTAAGGTAGAGTTTTGCTGTTCCTGAATGTCACCCTCCTTTCTCCTTCAAGACTATGATGTGTACCTTGGGTCAAAGAAGAGACTCCTGGACATTAACTGAGCCCAAAGGGGTCATGAAAAAGTACTTTTGGTGCCAACACTAAAGCTTCTCTTGTCCTCTATTTTCAGAGTTACAACTTTCTGGTGGAAAAATCATCATTGTTATTTATGTTGCTCCTCCCCACTGGCCACTGCTGTGATTCCAGTAAGGAAGAGGGAGAGAACATATGAGTGGGGGGAGGGACAGAAGGAGAGAGGAAATCTTTTTTTTCTTCATTTTTTTAAAACATTTATTCATTTTTGAGAGACAGAGCGCAGGCAGGGTAGGAACAGAGACAGAGGGAGACACAGAATCCGAAGCAGGCTCCAAGTTCTAAACTGTCAGCACAGAATCTGATGTGGGGCGTAAACTCACTGACTGTGAGATCATAACCTGAGCCAAAGTCTGACGCCCAACTGACTGAGCCACCCAGGTGCCCCGAGAGAGGGAATCTTAAGCAGGTTCCTCTACATTGAGAACGGAGTCCATTGTGGCGGCTTGATCTCACGACCCTGCAATCACGACCTGAGCCACAATCAAGAGTCTGATGCTCAGTTGACTGAACCACCCAGGTCCCCCTCAATTTGAGTTTTTCAAGAGTTTGAGCATTTGTTAGATTTAGATTGATACAGTCAAATGTAATCCAGACAGAAAACTGAAAATTTTATAAAACTAAATGAGCAAAGTCCCTCAGTCTACAAGAATTTGAAATTAAATGACCCAACTAGCAGTATGATTTTTTAAATTTTAACAAATAAGAGGGCATTCAATAAATGTTCATTGAATGATTAGTAGTGTTAGGCACTACTCTAGGCCCTTGAGGTACAGGTGTGAGCCGAGTACGGAGTATCCCTGCCCCTCGTGAGGCTGTCACTCTGCTCGGAGAGACCGACAGCAGCAGTAATTATACAGTGGAATGCCAAGCAGTGATAAATGTCACAGAAAGAAAGCATCACGAGAGTATAAAGAGTGACACGCACACAGGCTGAGTGAGGGCTGTCCACGTGAAGGTAAAGGTGATAAAGAAAGATTTCTCATATAACCTCATGGATGAGCAGAAATCTCTAAGGAGTGAGAGGTGGGCCATGGGAAGAATGTCCTAGGCAGAGGGACAGTGATGTGAGTTCCAGGAGTAGGTTAGTTCCAGGAGCCATAGTAGGTGATACTGATGGGTTGCTATAAAGAACAGGAAGACTGTTTGAAAGTGAGATTAAGAGAAGTAGCTGAGGTTATGTCTAGAAGGTCTTTACGCCTTATTAGGAACACACAGGTATGCATTAAGTAATAAATTTCCAAGAAATTGATTTTATCTGGGAACAAAGAAAAGTATGTGTAATTTTTTAATTATCTTTTAAAATGTGTCTGAAGCACACACAAGAATATATGTGTGGGTAACTATTGGACAACTCCTGCCTCACATCCTCTGGACCTTTTGTTTTCTCCAGCCATTTTCACACAGCCATCTTCCCTTGACTGAGTGGCAGTCTGTTACCTGGGGGTGAGGCTTCCCCAAAGCCACTCCATGGGAGACCTGGGGGAACTGACTTGGTATTCCTGCCCAGCCTGGAAATAGACAAGTTAATGCTCCACAGGGCTACTCTTGACCAGAAACATCAGGAGCTAGTAATGAATGCTTCTTTCTGCAGTTCTGAGGTATATTCTTTTGGTTCCACCAAAGGTCCTGGAAGGTTTGAGTCTCAGTTGTCCTCAATAACTCTATCCGCTTTCCCTTCCTCTCTGTTTACCTCCTCCCAAAGACGCAGTTCTGTTTCATGGAATCCATTCCCCAAATAAACTACCTTCATGTCAGCCCTTGTTTCAGACTCTATTTTGCTAGACAAACCTCAGGTAAGATAGCAAGTTAAAAGATTTGAAATATAAGTATATAAAATACAATGTCTTTGGGTACATCACCCAGTTCAATAGCCGGTGTATTCTCATAACATGCAGCCAAAAATGTGCTCTTCTCTGTATCACTCTGCAGCTACCATGACCCCCCACACCCTCTCCAGAAGTCTGGCCAGGGAACCATGGTCACAAGCTTTGGTTTCATCACTCTTTTACCACAGTTTTGTGTTTTGTGTGTGTGTGTATGTGTGTGTGTGTGTGTGTGTTTTCTTGTTTTACTTTTATCATATATTTATATATTGCAAAAGAATATATTGTTTTTCATTTGTTTGTCTTTGAGCTTTATGAGACAGTACCATAAAATGAGCAGTTTTATGCAACTTTGTTTTTTTCCTTATTTTACTCGAGGTATGTTTCTAACATTTATCCTTGTTTTATGAAGTTGTATTCAATCCTGCATAGTATTACTTACCATAATGTATTCATTTTTTCTGTTAATAGGCATTTGGCAGTCAATAGTATTGTTTTGCTATTTTGAGCACTTTTGTGCACATGTCCTGGTGCATATAGAGGGTCCCTTAGGCTATGTATCCAACACAGTGGCACCTCACCACATGTGGCAAATGAGCTTTTGAAATGTGGCTAGTCTATACTGAGACATGCTATAACATAGAATATATGGGCCAGATTCAAAACAATAAGTATAAGAAAGAATGAAAATATCTTTCAAATAATTTTAGAATATTGATTGCATGCTTAAATGCTGCTACTCATTTGGACAAATCGGGTTATATGAAATACATTATTAAAATTAACTCACCTGTTTCTTACACATTTTAATTCTTTTAAGTCTATTTATGTACTTTTGAGAGAGATAGAGACAGTACGAGCAGGGAAGGGGCAGAGAAAGAGGGAGAGAGAGAGAGAATCCCAAGCAGGCTCCACACTGTCAGCGCAGAGCCCAATGCGAGGCTTGAACTGAGGATACCATGAGATCATGACCTGAGCTCAGACTGACAGTTGGACGCCTAACTGACTGAGCCACGCAGGGACCCCATCTTTTATTATTAAAAAAATGTTTTAAATGCTTATGTGTTTTAAGAGAGAGAGAGTGTAAGCAGAGGAGATGCAGAGAGAGGGGGAGACCGAGAATCCAAAGAAGGCTTGAATCCACTAACTGTGATCATGACCTGAGCCAAATTTGGATACTCAACTGACTGAGGCAACCAGGTGCCCCCTTTTTACTTTTTAAATATGGCTACCAGAAAATTTAAAACTCTCACTTTGGCTTGCATTTGGACAGCAGTAGTCAAGGACGATGATACTCAAAATGTGTTTCCCCAACTAATCACATTGTCACCAAGAAATGCAAAACCTCTTGTCCCAACCCCAACCACCTTTCAGAAATACAAAATCCAAAATGAATGAATGAATGAATGAGTATATAAAAACTAAGGAAAAGAAAAGACATGGAATCCAGGAAACAAAAAAGAAGGGCAGCATTCAGAGGACTAATCTAGATCAAAGCTGAACACAGAGTTCTGGGGGAAGATCTCTGAAAAATTAAATATATGATTAGACAGAGAGGTAAAAGAAGTAAAGGATAGATTTATTACAAACAGTACATACAAAGAAATAATTAAAAACTTTAAGGAAAGAAAAGTATCAGCGGAAGTGAAATGAGATTAGAGTCACTCCTGGATTTTTAAGAAATAGTATTTATATACAATTATGACAAAAGCTTTCAGGGAATAGGGTGGGAGAGATTGTATCCATATTTTACAAAGTGGATCATCAAAGAGACCATCTGTACTTGAGAGAGCATGAAATAAGAAGGTCATGTATCACAAATATAAAGGGACTTTTAAAAAAGGAACTAAATCATGAGGAAAAAAAAACATATATCCCCAATATGGGAGAAAGAGAGTGAGAGGTCTGGCAAAAGCAAGATAAATTTTCTCTCATGGCAAAAGATAGTCAGTGACTACAATGATGGATGGAGAACGAATGCCAGAAGAATATTATTTTCCAGAAGAAAAAGCTAAAGGTGTTTCACTTCTAAAGAATAAGTCTAAAGTGTCAGGGGAATCATTGCTTGTAATTAATTTGTATAAATTACTTCATATAAATATGAAAACCTATAAAGTACTAGACATAAAGTTAGATCCTTATATGTGGTACATGGAATATATAATATATAGATATATGTTGTTTAAATATAGTCCATAATTCAATTATCATATTAATTTCTTTTGTAGGCATATATTTGTAGTTTTCTCAGATTTCTACAAGTTTAATCTTTATGAAGCTTGTTTTAGTTTTTACATGCATATACCAATATGCCATCCTCTTAAAAGTTTGAGGTTATTTTTGATGCTTTCTGTATTCATTATTGATATTTAGTAAAGCAAAAAATTATTCACCTCAAATATTGATTTTTTTTCTATGAGAAGACTTAAAAAATTAAGGTATAGCTTAGACAATACTATAAAATTTACATCAAAAAAGCACTTATAGGTACATAAAAGCAAGCAGACACAATGAAGCAAATATTCTAAGAAAAGAATATAATTTTGCATGAGCAGATGTGATGAGAAAAGCAATATTTAAGAGCTGATTTTATACAATACAAATAACATTTATAAATATAATATACAATTTATTTTATATAGTGTTAAATATAAATTATAATACAAATATAATACATATTTTTATAAAATATTTTTAAAACTTATATAAATGTAAGTATAAAAAACTGATTTCATAATATACCCCCTAAAGAGAAATTATTTAATTTTAATTTTAATTAAAATTTTTTTATGTTAATTAATTTATTTTTTTGAGAGAAAAAGAGCAAGTGGGAGGGGCAGAGAGAGAGGAAGACTGAGAATTCCAAGCAGAGCCATCAGAGTGGTGTCTGATGCGGGGGTTGAACCCAGAAACTGTGAGATCATGACCTGAGCCAAAACCAAGAGTCAGATGCTTAACCCACTGAACTACCCAGGTGCCCCAAGAAATTATTTTAAAGATCAGAAACACTTCGTAGTTTCCATCATTTTTGCAATAAGTATGTCTAGAGTTTGGATTTTCCTTTTTTTTTTTTTTAATGATTGATGAATGGCAGCCCTACCTAGATACACAGCCCAAGGTCCTCATATATTAATGAGATTTGCAAAACTTGGCTGGCAAAATTCTTGTGAGATTTATGGCTCTAGATAATTATTTTCTTTGGGGTCAGTATGCTATTTATGCAGATTTTTTCTAAGCTGGAAAACAAGGTGGGTAGATAGACTGTATTTGTGATCTGTATACAAAAAAGCTTAGTTTAACTTCATCAAATCTAGATGAAAATTTGTATTGTCTTATATATCATGTGTTTACGTTATTAGGAATAAGTGTAGTGAGTGTATGCACAATAGTCCAACTGAGAAGAGCTGATTCACAGAACACATACCATCGAGCATCTTTTCAGTCTGGGCCACTGCTGCTGAATCTTGCCATCAGCTCCAGCAGTGACATCCCAATAATGGAGAGTGATTACGATTCACGGACTTACTTGTCAATAATTCACATGTGGTTATAACCTCAACAAAACACAGCATTGGTTGTATTGATCAAATTGTGGATTTAGCTTAATATCTATAATAAAGCTTACTTCTTTTAATCATTAAGTATTACAACAAGTCAATATAAACACCTTTGAATTTGGGATGCCTTCTGGGGCGCCTGGGTGGCTCAGTCGGTTAAGCCTCCGACTTCATCTCAGGTCAGATCTCACGTTCGTGGGTTCGAGTCCCGTATCAGGCTCTGTGCTGACAGCTAGCTCAGAGCCTGGAGCCTGTTTCTGGTTCTGTGTCTCCTTCTCTCTCTGCCCCAACACCTCTCATGCTCTGTCTCTCTCTGTATCAAAAATAAATAAAACATAAAAAAATTTTTTTTAATTAAAAAAAATGAATTTGGGATGCTTTCATCTTTTCAGACAACTGTTGATTTTACTCTTGACTTTAACAATAGACAAGTATAGACACTCCACTTGAGTCACAATGTTAGTGCTCAGTTTATTTATGAAGCATCTCAATTTGAGAGCAAAGTATCTTTGCCTGATTTTTGATCAAAATACTTTTAGTGACTGTTTTTATGGCATGAGATCCTGTGGTAGTGCTATAGAATTTTAGAGAAAGGAGAAAGTTATTGTATAATTTATACAAACTCTATCTCCTCAGTTTTTAAAAGACTAATCTGAAACAGAAATTAAGGAAGTTGCTACCATCAGAGAACCAATGGTCTGAAGCTTTAAACATGCTTTCCCTAACTGATAAGGAATGTGCACTTATGTTTTAACTTAAGAGCCTTAGGCAGATTCTGAGTCTGGAGACAGACATAGCTATCAACTGAAAAAAAAATTACCCAGTTTTCAAATCAAGGAATTGAAGGACTACTGACTCATCAATAAACTGACTTGCTAGGATTATAGATGAGTCTTTCACTATCTGGTTCTTCTCAGCTATGTAGATAGCTCCGGACATATCTGGTTTATAAAACAATAGACTCCTTGGGGAAAAGAGCCGTAATAGCCATCCAAGAGATGGGTGGAATTCTACATTGTTTAAAATATTTAAAGTTTATATGACTGAAAAGACAATGTTTTATTGTTTAATAATGAAGTGTGGAACAATTGCTGTTTCAGGACATTCTCTATCATAGGAATCGGTAGATTTTCTACAATGTTTCTCATTCACTAATTGGAACCAGGACATTAACCATAGTGATTTATATCTCTGAATTCCTTTTTAAATCGGCGTGTACAGTCTTTAAAACTGTAAAATTCAGTTTACCAGCCATTTTGATGCACACTATTGTTTTATTTTGCAGTGTATTGAAATTATGTGTAAAGCTTGCACTAGTTCACTTTTAGAATATGAACAAAGTTTAAATTTCAATGCTCTGTTGGCTATCGGAAATCTAATGATTAAATCATTCATGTAGATTTTATTTATTCATTTAAACATGCCCCCTTTGAATAACACAATATTTAATGCTTCAAACTAATAGAACAAAATAATGAATATGCTATTACAGATATGCGAAGTTTGCCTTTTATAGGCTTTCTAAAAGAAAATTGAGATTATTAATACTTCATACTGATGTTAAACCTTAAAATGATTTTACATGTATAACTATTTCCTGATCTTTTAGCAAAAAACTGATAAGCATAGAAGAAAAAAAATATTTAACCAACTACCTTTGGTAAGTATGATGGCCAGAATCAAAGGAGAGTGAATAAGCTTTAGAAATTGATCACATTCCCCTGAAACTGTGACATTTTCTCAAAAGGAAAAATCATAAAACTCTCCCAAAAGTAGGGACAATACTTCTGACTCTCTCTCCTTCTCCTTACCCCTCCTTTGCTTTGTTTACTAAATTGCTCATAACCCCAATTAGGCTTTTCTTCTTCCACTTTCGCTTGTCAGACATGGACTCCTCTCAGGCAGATTTTTCCACACGGACGACTTCCACATCTTCAGGCGTAGAACTGACTCCAGGCTTGCTCTAAAACTGATTGCAAGATGGTTTGTTTACTGTGCACTACGACCTTCCCTCTTCATCCTCTGTGACTAATTGAAAGCATCAGATCCTGTTTCCTGAGGTTTCTGGTTCCCTGTACTTGGTTTATTCCTTCCAAAGCTTGGCCTTGGTTTTCTCTTTCTGCATCCCAAGGTGTAGTAAAACACCCTGAACAATTTTACTTTTTCTATAAGGTTCTGTCTGCTGCCAGACTTCAGGTATTATAAAAGTAGCATGTACAATAAGCCAAAAGGCTAAAATATCTTAGAGATCTATGCCTTTTATGAAATGTAATTTTCTAGAACACATCAAACTGATTGTGTCAACAGTAATCAAAGCATGCTAAGAATAGGTTGATATTAGCAAGCTCATTTTAACTGCTTAAAAGCTATAAAAAAATTGAAATTATGGCCACACTTCCTACTAAATGACTAAAAAAAACCCATTTTCTGTACATCTTTTGAATTGATGTATGTTATTTCTCAATATTTCTTTAAATGTTTTTATTGAAATGTGTAAAATCAGAGAAGCTTAAAATGGAAAGACTCAATATTTGAAGATAACAGAAATGAATAAAGATAATTTTTAATGCACCAAGTCAAGCTTCATTCTGAGCATGGAGTAAGCAGTAATTACCAGAGACAAAGGCTCTGACCTTCAAGAAGATTGCAGTTCAGTCGAGGAGACATTTAAACATATGAAACTATAACAGCAGGCGAACTAATGGAAAATTAACTAAGGGAAAATGCTGATCTCAAACTGAGCATTCAACACTAGAAAGAGCATACAAGAGGTTTACAGAACTTCTAGCCTCACTGGACATCTAAAAGAAAATCCTGTCAGAGACCCTTGGAAGAAGGATATTAAGAAAAGAGCAGCCTAGAGTGGGAGTGGGACAAGGTAAACATGTAGAATATGAGCTCGGGTAGAAAATTCTCCTTGTACTAAACTCCTTCCCCTCTTATTGCCTTAGTTGAAGACAATCTAGAAGTTCCTGGCAAAGGTCTGAGCAGGGCAGCCCTCTCTTTACTGTATTCACAAGTAGTGTCTGGGCTGTGACCTCCGTCTGGAACTCAAGGTACTCATAAGCCCCACAAACAGTTCTCTACATGTAGGAAGCTTCTGAACTTTTCCAGTGACCATACACTCAGGACTAGGTTTCTGTTCCTTGTGTTAGGCAAACATGACAATATCTTGGAGGATGATGTTTGACACGCAGTGGTTCTCTAACCTGGCTGCACATTAGAATCCTCAGAGGTGGTAGAACATTAAAAAGACATACCAACTTGCAGATGTCATCCAATTAAATCAGATTGACATTGGTATTTGTTAAATATTTCCACAATGGCTACAACGTAGTGAGGATAGAGGATCATTTGTCCTGCCTGAGGCATATTCACAGGCAAAACTTTAAAACTATGTGGGAAAGATAAGAAAATGGAACAAGTCCTCAGATGCAAAGGAAATAGTCAACTCAAGTGCACTATTGTTGTTCTGTTTTCATTCCCCTGTTGTCCTGAGTTGGGCCAGTCCAAGAACTGTCAGCTGGACAGCCTGAGAAGGGTGTCCCCTCCCCCATTGTAGTCATAAATTTCAGCTGATATTTTCTGGGTGGCCTTGGAACTCAGGGCACACAAAGTCTCTTTCTCTCTCTCACACCGTTACACACACACACACACACACACACACGCTCACACACGCTCACACATGCATGCATGCATACACACAGGAACACATAAGAAAATACAAAATAAGATGGCAGATATAAAAGTAATAGAAATAATATATAGGTAAGAGTTAAATATACATGAGTATAACAATCAGAAGGTAAATTCTCTCATATCTATTTAAAGATCCCACAGTATACTGTTTGCAAGAAAAATAAAACAGTAAACAAGGTATAAAAATCAAAGAATGAAAATATATATCCAAACTACAGGAATTTAAAAAGCCAACATAACAATGTCCACATAAGACACAATAGAATTTAAAGTTCTCACATCAGAGGGCTAGAATAGTCCTTTTTCCAAAGACATGCAGATGGCCAATAGACACATGAAAGGATGCTCAATGTCACTAATCACCAGGGGAATGCAAATCAGAACCACAATGAATTATCATTTTATGCCAGTCAGAATGACTAATACCAAACAGACAAGAAATAACAAGTGTTGGTGAGAATGTGGAGAAAAAGAAACATTCACACACTATTGGTGGGAATATATATTGGTGCAGTCAAACTGGAAAACAGAATGAAGTCCCTCAAAAAACTGAAAAATATAAACCCCATATAATCCATTAATTCCATTACTGGGTATTTACCCAAAGATAATGAAAACAGTAATTTGAAAGGTATATGCATCCATATGTGTATCACATCATCATTTACAATAACCAAGGTATGGAAGAAACCCAAATGTCCATTAACAGATGAATGGATAAAGATGTGCTACACATACACACACACACACACACACACACACACACACACACACACACACACACACACCAGAATATTATTCAGCCATAAAGAAGAATGAGATCTTGCCATTTGTGACAACACGGATGGATCTAGACGGTATTATGCTAAATGAAACAGGTCAGACAAAGAAAAACATCATATCATTTCACTAATATGTTGAACCTAAAAAAAAACCCAGAAACAAACAAAAACCAGAAATATTAAATTCAGAGAACAAACTAATGGTTACCAGAGGGGAGCGGGGAGGGGAATGGGTAGAATGGGTGAAGGGGAGTGGGAAATAATAGGCTTTCAACTATGGAATGAATAAGTCATGGGGATAAAAAGTATAGCATAGCTTTTTTATTGCAATTGCATTGTATAATGACAGATGTAATGAGCATAGCATAATGTATAGACTTGTCGAATCACTATGTTGCACACCTGAAACTAAAGAAGCTAATATAACATTGTGTGCCAATTATACTTCAATTTAAAAAAAATAAAGTAAAAAGCATCACAAGGAACAATAAGAATATTATAAACTATTAAAAGACCAATATATGAGAGAGATCTAACTACCACTTAGTACGGACCCTTACTATTGTGTCAGACACAGTGATAGTTCTTCGCCTAGCAACAAACAACAATAAAACTATTTATTGGAAGGTTTTTTGGATTTTTTTGCCCAGGGGAGACCTCCAATTTTTGTCAAACCTCTCAAAACTATGTGAGAGCTCAAACAACCTAGGATTTCTCCTTAATCTGATGTATTGTGCATTGACGCATATATCTTTTCTTATGATGTTGAGATTTCTATCCTAATCCCTCCAAATATCCAACAAAAGGAAAATGTTTTATTTAGACTTTTCTCTAAGTTACCATTCTTTCCTCCAGACCTAGAGATTTCCACATCAGCAGTACTTCCTAGCTCTTAAGGCTTTCCAGTACATAAAAATTTTATACTCCCGGACTCCTGAGACTGCACAAGAAGAAACAAAAACATTCCACAGCATATGACCAGGGATCCCAGGAAGTCTGACAGCCTTTACTTTAGATATGTCAGTAAGAGCTTTCCAGTCTTGGGTCCCCATGTTGGTAGTGTGACCCAAATGAAATTTATTAATTTACTGAAGTGATGATATTCTTGATAAAAATATTTAAAAAAAGACTGACCAAGTTTAATTTGGGTTTGTTTTGGGAATTATTATTCAAGCACAATTTTATAGTAGGCAAGTATTCCAAGGTTGCTATACTTGGCAAGAAGGTAAGAAATTCATGGGACATGCAGCTTAATGAAACATCTAATTGGGCATAAAACTTGAAGTCCAACTAGCAGTGGATAAAATTACATATTCTCAGCTTATTATAGAATGGACCTCAACTCCCTGATCTACAAAGGTCGGGGGGAGGGTGGTAAATGCTGAGTCGTCTTTTTTCCCCCTTTAAACCAAAGGACATAGCTGAGTTTTACACAAAATAGGGTTGGTTTTAAAAACAAGATTTCAGCTTAGGACATCATGTGTCTGTTTTCTAAGTTCCTCTGGCAGGCCTAAATGGCATCATAAATTTAATGTACTGAAATTTGAGCTTTTTCAGGCAGGAAATCAGGCCAGGATATGTCAGCACACCAAAAAAAGCATATTATTCTTGGAGGTATAAAATATTTTTTCTGTAGCTAAAATGATATTAAAATTTCCTTCAGTTTGAATTTTAAGTGTTCCTAGTGGAACATGTGATGAAGCTCTATAGTCTTGGCAGACACTGAGTAACCTTCTCTGGAATCCGTTTGGCCTGGATGTCAGTACAACTTGGTCCTGTTTTTCTTCACCTTGATAGGTATCTGGGGATGAGGTCATGACTCAACTTTCTCCTCTCATTACTCATATATCTGTTCATTTTTAAGGAATAGATCTCTGATTGTTTGTTTAAGTTCCTTACTAATAGGAGGATCTATGGAGGATGTTGGCAGAAGCTTAGAGATAGAGTGATAAGAAAGTCTATTATCATGCCATTTAAATAGGATTCAAACATATGTTCCGTATAAGTGCCACACAACTAGTGATTCTGAAAGACAGGTCAGGATGATGGAATTTCATGAAAAAGCTAAAGAGACCAAGGCATTATTCAACGTAAAACAAAGGCTTAGTCTCCAAGATTAGAGATTTAAAGAAAAGGATACATAAAAATCTACAATGAAAAAAAGTCCCCTTTTTGCTTAGTCTTTCAAAACCCAGAAGGACCAAACTTATTGCATCCTAGGTGAAACCAACTTCATCAATTCTTCCACTAAATCCTAATTGGTCATATTGTAGTGAATGACAGACAGTCTACATGGCAAGTGCATCCTTCTGTATAATTAACTGTGTAGTGACTTAATCTGAGAAACAGAGACAGGTGTACTGAGTGGCTGTAAGGAACACCAAGACTCTGAAATGTGGAATATTTTCATGCACACACAAAAGAACCTACGTAGTCTAGTGTTTAGTACTAAAAGTAACTCAGAACAACAGTTAAACTGTGGCCACCACTGATCTTGATTTTAAATATATATGCCTAGATTTCCTATTGCAAACATTTTTGAGCAAGGTACAATTTTGAGTGGATACCGTATGAATACAAAGGGCCTTGGTTTTGACTCTTATGAGAGTTTCTCTCCCTTCAATTTTCTTTTTTGCATCATGCAACTGAAAGACTTACTATTCCAAAAGTATGACTAGTTTCTCTGAAATTAGCGAGAAGGCTGTAGACACACATAATTACAAATAAACTGCACATCTTGAAGATTATCTATTCCATTTATCTAAATATAAGGAACCGTGAACTCTGGAGAGATTAAGTGAAAACACTAACTGATGGCCAAGTTCTCTTTGTCTCAGTCTGGCTCTAAGCTTACTATAGTAATGAAAATGATCCTTACCACTAGTCAGAAAAATATAATTGTCATGCTTCTTCAACTCCAAAACCTGGTATATTGGAGGAAATTTCAGGCAGCCCTACTACTTGTACACTGGCCCCCAATTGTCATTCATGGTCTCATTTTCTTAACCCATCTGTTCGGAGTGTACCCTTACAGAAGTAAAGCATGCTCAAACTCTGAAAGCTGGTTTAAAAAATATCCGTAATTGTTGGTAAATATGAAGCAGTGAATGAAAATTTTGACACAATCCAACTGCTAGCACCGTTGTTGCCTAAACATGTTTCATTTCTCATTACATCTTTCTAGCTCCAGAAAGAAAAATGTCGGAGCCCCTGGGTGGCTCAGTCAGTTGGGCGTTTGGCTTCAGTTCAGGTCATGATCTCACTGTTTGTGGGTTCGAGGCCCGCATCAGGCTCTGTGCTGACAGCTAGCTCAGAGCCTGGAGCCTGCTTAGATTCTGTGTCTCCCTCCTTCTCTGACCCTCCCCTGCTCGCACTGTCTCTCTCTGTCTCTCAAAAATAAATTTTAAAAAACATTAAAAAAAAGAAAAATGTCATATTGTAGCTTTAAAAAATGGTTAATCTGAAGAGCAAAATGAGGTTTATGGATAATCAATATTTCACTTTGAAAAATTGCTTCCACAAGAACCATTGGGTGTAGCTGAAAAACATAACTATCAGTCAGAATTCAAACACCATGACTTCCAACTGGACTTCCATAACCCTAAATGTGTAAGTAAAAGTAATTGCAATGAAGGCTTTGAAAAGAATTGGAAGGTTGTTAATACATGCCTTAGATCTAGAAAATAGGCTGCCTGTATTTAGGCTGGTACCATTATGTTCATAGCACTGCTGGTGTGGCCTACTCCAGTGATCCAGTGCCTTCCCAGGTGTCCAGGGAGAGTTTATAGTCACACCACTTGGTGATGTCATCTAACAGTCTTCATGGTTGCCATCTTGGATAGGTTGAGATACACCAACAAAAGGAATGGCTCGGTAGAAAGGTTAGTCACAGTCACCGTAAGTAAAAATAATTAAAGTAACAATATAATAAAAATGGGTCACCACACACCATAGTTTTCCTAGGGCAATTTTATCATACTACCTGGTTTAACATTTGTCCCTGACAAAACTTCTGGGTTTGGTAAATTATATGGTTGTTCAAATAACAGTTGATAAGATTTTAGTGCTTATAATATGCCACCAAGTATAAATAGACGTGCATTTTAATTTAATCCTTTCAACAACACTTAAAATATAAACTATTATTATAATATTCAATTTACAGATGAGGAAACGATTGAATCACAGAGTTCACATAAATTTAACAAATATCACCCAATTTTAATCAATGGAGCCAGGATTGCTGGCTCCAGTTCTTTGGTAATCTCTTACCTGCCTCACAACAAATTCACATTTCCTAGGCTTTGTCAAAGTAAATATTAGGAGTGTGAATGGGATGCGGTGCCTGGGTGTCTCAGTCAGCTGGGTGTCTGACTTCGGCTCAGGGCATGATCTCCCGGTTCGTGGGTTCGAGCTCTGCTGAGTTCGAGCCCCGCATCGGAGTCTATGCTGACAGCTCAGAGACTGTATGGACCTGCTGCAAATTCTGAGTCTCCCTCTCTCTCTGCCTCTCCCACTCACACTCTGTCTCTCTTTCTCTTAAAGATAAATAAACATTTGAATAAATAAATAAATAAAAGTGTGAAGGGAAATAAGTTTCAACAGCTGAACCATAAATTTAGTAAATCGCCTATTTTTAAACCCAGTGTCAAATGGATTAGATTGCTGCCATGATTTTTCCAAAAGCAGAAACTTCCTTGCGTCTGGAGTATGAAAACCAGGGCCTATCCCTCGAAACCTTAAGAGATAAATTAAGTAGAAATCATGAAAATGTAAGTTATAGAGTAAAGAGCTATTTATGGATCTTCTTGCAACCATGTTTGGACGGTAACTTTAAGAATGATAGATTCCAAGTGAATTATCAGAGTAAAGTAAATGCTAGGATGGGGGAAAGATGTCACCTTTTAAGGCTAAAAAGAGAGGAAACCTCCTTGGAGCACAGTAGAACCCCATGGCCTCAGCATTAGCCTGAGCCAGTTGGGTAATTTTTGCCTTTTCTCATGACAGTTGGGCAAAATCTCCTGAGCCAAACAAATTTTTGAAATAGCAGTTGCTGGAAATTAAAGAACATTTTGTATTTACAGTACATTCTGATGATCTTTCCCTTTCAGTCAGCAATCCCCATTAACGAGCATTATGTTTCCTGAGGTCTGTAATTGCCATTCTTCATGAATAACTTAAAATGTCTTGTAATTCATTAAGAATTGTACTGAACGCAATGCTGTTGGTTCCTATTTTGGTGAAACTTGCTAACACATGTAGAAGAACTGTGTTACTAAGATTATTTGAATAATATAAACACTCCTTTCTCCAACTTATTGCTTAAAAAGTATTCACCATATATGTGGACAAGGTTTCTAGTACCATAAGAGATTTTGTTTGTTTGTTTGTCTTTGTTGTTTTGTTTTGTTTTTGAAAGTGGCATATGCATACACAGCTGAATAATATTTGGAAGCCTTACCCTTGAAGATAAAGTGTGGCAATATGTTGCTCTGCAAAGTCTCAATATCAAGGGAAAGCTTATGTTTTACTCGCACAGTGGATTGAAAGATGTACTCCATTATTGAATATGGTTTGTCCATATCTGTAAGAAACAAAGACAAACAGGATACAAAATTACAGCAGGAGAAATATGCTAAGGAGCCTATTCTAGGAGACCATTTTTTGCACTTAGAGTATTTTCATATGAGTAGCTGAATTGCACTGTCCACCAAAAGCATTTAGTATCTTTATGACAGGAGAGAGCAGAGAGTCTTCACTGCTATACTGCCATGTTGTGTTTATTTGCCAGAGAGGTTGAGGTAGACTTACCTGAAAACTATGAACTCAGTACTTGGCCATATAAAGTCTATTAAGTCTGTAGAGAAGTTTGCATAATAGTCTATCGAAAAACATTAAAAAAAAAGATAAGTTCTGAATAGCTCCAATGAAGTTTCCATAGTATAATCCTTTGCTAAAAAGTATTGATTTCTATGGCATTTCTTTTCTGGAGTGATCTATAATATGGGTGCACTGCCACCAAATATAACACATATACCACGACCACATACCTACAAGTTCATTCACAAATACATGTGTATGTGTGTGTGTGTGTGTGTGTGTGTGTATATATATATATTTGTATATATGTATATAGATATATGTGTGTGTGTGTGTGTGTGTGTGTGTGTGTATATATATATATACTGATTTTTCACAGTGTATAGAACCATGAAAATGGCCTGATCAACTGAAATTGTGCATGGTGATCCAATAACAATCAAAGAGGAAAATTCTAACTATTCTGGCACTTAACACAATTTTTTTCTAAATATTAAAAGAGCTCTGTGTCAGTTTTAAACGTATTTCAAAAATTGAAACAAGGCAAAATTATTATTTTACATAGCACACTGTAATTTAAACCATTAGAAATGTTTAGAACTAGAGTGCTTTATTGATTTGTAAAAAATGATCAAGAGCGGTTCTTTGAACAGGGCCCACTTTCTTCTCATCGTGTAACAGGATACAGAGCTATTATCTTTTCTAAGCCTCAGAGAGTTGTCATATTTCTTTCCAAGTTCTATGTTTTTGACATTTCATCTTTTGTGCTTTCAATATTGAGAAATATTTCCAAGACTTTCTATAATACGAAGTGTTTTGTTAACATTGCTTCCTCTAGGATGCCTACATCCTTTTGGCCACAATCACTTCCTCCATTTATGTTAAGAAGTTCCCCTTTACTAATTTCTCCTGGCTGCATATGTAGATTTTTGGGCAGAAGTCATGTCAACTTTCCCACAGTCAGCCATTTCTTATAAAACTCCATTTATTACCAGTTTGTATTTTCCTTCCAGCACCATTGTTCTTCATTAGCTTGCAGTGCCTTGATGCTTCTTGGCCAATTTTCCTGTTTGATTATTCATGTTGGTAAATATCATATAGGTTTATAACCGGCAGACGAAGAAGCAATGCAATGGCGCCCATTGCTGGCTGCAGGTGAATCACATCTCAAACGTGCAGCAACCAATCACTGACAGACTTTGAAAGAATGACATGATTGGTCCCTGATTATGATGGCATGTTGTTTACATAGTGATTTATGGAGTGAGAGCTAGCTAAGTTTGTATCTAATACAATTACTGACAGTTAATACAGCGATCACTGAAATTCGAGCAGCGTTGTAGTGAGACTGGTGTTACTTACTGACATTTGTGCATATCACAACGGTGCAGAGACAGGAGTGTCTGTGAGTTCCTCACTTTCCCATTGTTATATCTTGGGCAATGCCCTGTTGTCAAATACTTAAATGTAATAAAAGTGGAAACAAATGAATCTTGACTGAGATGTAGATGGATTAATCTTGCTTAGGACACAAATAAAGCAACTCATTGTTGAAGATCTGCAGTTGCTGGGAAGGGCAATTACAAATACACCCTTCCCTCACATTATATGGAGGCTAATGATCAGTTCAAACCCTCCATATAGACCTGAAGCACAGCATAAAAAACAGGCTCTGCAAAACCCATCCTTGGGCTTTTTACAGGCTTGCACATGTTAATTAGGGAAAGGAAAGTCTTCAATGGACTTGTTCTATGTGAGAATTAATATGAGAGTAATATATATAAAATAGATTTCAGATATTGTGGGAAGAATTGTCAAGAAGCAGGGACTCTTTACAGGAACTACCCTGGGTAAGAGTTATTAAGGCAATGACAGTAATAATGGAGAGAGTGAGAGACCACAGCAGAGGTACAAGAACTGGAATTTGTCCCAGGAGATAAATATGGAGAAAAGAGCCATTTGGAGACAACTACAGTTTCAAGCTTGAGTGGTTTGTAGAAACCTGACTGATCTGATTCTCACAAGATATCAGTAATGGTTAATGCAGCTCCTTTGAAAGAAATAAAAACATTTGCTAGGTTCTCTCTGTAGGTTCCATGTGTTTCCTTGCATGGTCATTCATCTATATTGCTGGGCCCCTTAATTTATAGACTATCATTAATAAGTAAATAAATAAATAGCAGGTGGCAAGATCTACTCTTTTAAGCTTTCTTTCATCTAGCATTCCAGCATGTTTCAGACATTATAAGCTTTTCTTTTTCTCAAGAATGTGGAGATAACTCTATATATACAATTAGTTTTGTAATAGAGGCAACAAATCAAGGCTTTCCAATCTCCCACATCACAGTTTTAGAAAATCAGAGGTGTGCTCGGCACATTTTTAGTTTTTCTAGTCTGTTTGACATCAGTGGTCATATGTTTCTGATATCATGAGACTCACAAATGCCATATTGCCTCTTACATTTGTCTCACGACATGTGTTTACCAACTTTTGTCCACAAGGGAAAGCTTTTATAAATGCCAAGGGGGTCTGGCGTAATTGTTCAAATACAGAGAACTTATAAACATGTAAACTGAGCCATGGGTGGGGGGAAGGATTTAAGGAAAATGAATATTTGGTAGTATTAGAACAATACTGCCAATTGAGGATTATTAATGCTCTTCTTACCACAATCCAGTTTGCCTGAGTACCATAGTATATTCTTTTCTAAATCAAGCTCAAAATCATTATGCATGATTACCTTTTTACCCAAAAGTTCTGGTGCAATGCAATCCAAAGTAGGTTCATATATATTCAACTCCGTCTTGTAGATATTTCTCACAGAACCAGAGTAGACAAGGTTTTTCTGCCAATATAAATAATGAAATGGTATCAGAATACACTTTGGGCATGTGGCATAGCATGCTAAAGGAAGGGAGATTTGAGGTCCACTTCTGATTTTGCCTTTTACTCAGCTCTATGATCTAGGAAAAAAGAATCGCAGTAAGCCTCAGATCCTTCATTTATAATTTGAGATAATATCAATTCTACTCAAGTCAGAGTTTTGTCATTAAAAGTAAGGAATAATGTCCTACTATATAAACTTCCAAAACATTATAAAATATAAGGATTGATGATGATGATGACCTATAAAACAGTTTTTTTTTACATTGGAAAATTTATGATGTTTAACACATTTATTAAACTCTTTCATATATAGAACTTCCTTGGCTTACAATGGGGTTACATCCCGATAAACTTGTAAATTTAAAAATATCATAAATTGAAAATGCATTCAATATACTTGACTTGCTGAATATCAAAACTGATCCTAGCCTACCTTTACTGTGTTCAGAATACTACATTAGCTTACAGTTAAGTAAAATCATTTGACACAAAGCTTATTATATGATAAGGTATTGAATATCTCATATAACTTATTCAATCCTGCGAATCCTGTGAAACATACAATGGTTGTCTGGGTACAGACTGGTTCTAAGTATGTCAATTGTTCACCCTTGTGATTGTGGGCCTGACTAGGGGCTGTGGCTCGCTGCCCCTGCCCAGTATCATGAGGGGGGAATCACACCACATATCACTAGCCCAGGAAAAGATCAAAAATCAATGTACAATTTTCATTGAATGTGTATGGCCTTTCATACATCACAAAGTCAAAAATCATAAGTTGAACCATCATGGAGTCAGGATCATCTGTACTTTTTGCTAGTAGGGGTAAAATGAGGAGTAGAATCAACAGAGAGCAGAAATAGGGTATTTAAAAGGATTTTGGCTACATGTTAATGAACTCACATTAAGTTCTTGAGCAGTGATGGACAACATAAAGTCTGTTAAGGGATATGTTGCTGGCTGGGTTTTGAAATACATGACAATTTGTGAATGAAACATGGAAGTACTGCTGCCAGTTTCTATTTCTCAAACATACCAAACACAAAGAGTTAGTGGTTTTACACAGCCCAATTCTGCACTGGTATTCAATAAAGCAAGTAATAAAGTTTTTTATATATTGTTTTTCATTGTAGTTCAAATATACAGATTTTATATTGAAGGGGAAAATGTGGCCAGTAAATATTTTTTCCTCCTAGAAATTTGGTAGAAAGAAAAGAGGAGGATTTATCACTTTTTAGTGCATACTATACCATAATGATAAAAAGTATATTTCTGGTAGAGGAACAGACAGGCAGAACCAAGGAAAATAAGAATGTCCAGAAACAGAGCTGTTTATGTAATTTTATCTAGTAGTGGTGACAATACAGATCAGAGGGGAAGTGTATAGATTTTTCTTTAATTGATTAAATTAACTATATTGGTGTTCTATACAAGTTAAAATTCAGCCCGTATTTCAAACAGCATAGATGAGTCAATTCCAGATTAATGAAAAATCCAAATGGGAAGGTAAAACTAGAAGATAAATAGTGAAAATTGTAGAAGGATATCTGTTGGTTTTGAGATAGGAATTTCAATAAAATGCAAAAGCACAAACCAAAAGGGAAAAAAATGATTCAACAGTATCAAAATTAATGTTTTCTATTCAGCTCAGTTTTTCTATTTAGACAAATTTGTTAAAGGAGGACCCACTGGGAGAAGTTATTAGTGATGCCTAAATCGGGGAAGTATTTAAATTAACAAAGAATTCTCATTACTTAACAAGAAAATGATGAGAAACCGACAGAGAAATAGCCCAAGCAAATCTATAGGCAACTCACAAATGGAGATCCTAAATGTCTTTCATGTAGGAATGACATGATAGACTGATCTTTTTGTTGTTGCTTCAAGTTTTTATTTAGATAACATATAGTGTAATATTAGTTTCAGGAGTAGAATCTAGTGATTCATCACTTACATATAACACCCAGTGCTCATCACAAGTGCTGTATGCCATCAGGGAATGTATATGGGGTCCTACTTTCTCCATGAAACCAACAAAAATTTGAAATGTTCAATAATACTGCTTTTAAAAATATATGGGGAAATAGATACCTGTATAAATTATTAATGGGAGCATCAACAAATGCAACCTTCTGGAAAATGGCACAGCAGCAGATTCTCTCTGACCCAGCAATCCTACTTTTTAGGGTGCCCACAGGGACTCTCACCCGCAGGTCCATGGGTCAACATGGATACAGATGTTCATCAGAGTGGTTTCTGGGACTTTGGGAAGCTCATACAGCAAAAACACATGACAGTATAATATATAACAATCAAAAGCTCTGAAGGTGATAAGCATGTGTATGTGTGTATTAAATCTCAATATGAGTGGGTCCTAAATACATGATGTTGGGCAGAAAAAGTGAGAAAGAAAACAAAAATATAACACAATATAATTTAAAGAAGACAAAGTAGCATACTGGAAACAATCATTCATACAGATAGATAGATATAAAAACAGAGAATTTTTAAGATTACATCAATACTGGAGTCATATATGAAACACATTAGACTGGGTCCTTATAGGTGGTAAGGGGCTGGAAGGAGAAGCTAAAGTGGGAAAACTAATACCCTCAGATAAAACAGACCAATGACAGTGTGCCATGAGAGTGAGGACTATGATTAGTTAAACTATCTAGAAATGAAACTCATGAAACCGAAAGCAAAAAGTCAATTACAATATATCTCAATACACTGAAGATAATGAATTTATTTTTTGTCTATGTGCTTTTTTTCTAAGCACTCCCTTAACTTTAACATAAATATATCTAAAAAAAATACCTGTTAATATTGGCAAGTGCAAAAAGTGGCAGGGATAGCAAAATGAAGAGTAATGAGATATTAGTATTTTACCTGATAATATAAGAGCATAAATATTTGAAGGTAGTACATGATATAATAGTCCTCTCTGAAACAGCAGAACAGAATGCAATGCACAGTGGTAGGAAAACACTAGCAGAAAATATTAAAAACACAAGCAGATATCATGTGGAATTCTAATTCTGTGTTGGTCTTCCATATATCCCCTAAAGTCAACAAATGGAGATTTACCATTACACTAATATTTTGAAACCGGTCAGACCTAAATATTTTATTCTGTGGATGACATTTAATATAGACAGCTAAATTTTCTGACCTTCCAAATTAAATTCTGATTTTGTGTAATTCTTTATTGTTTCTAAGGCAGGGGTTATTTACCTCTGTGTGTGTGTGTGTGTGTGTGTGTGTGTGTGTGTGCGGAATGGGCTCTTTTGTTGTCTGTAAAACCCATGGACTCCCTTCTCAGAATCATTTTCATCAAAATCCAATATTCATTTTTGAATATTTGATGAACTTTGCTATCATTTGTGAATCTCAGCATAAAGACAATGATAAGTACTAGATATTTATAGACAAATACAGGTTTTGTAAATGCTTTTGCACACCCTCAGCTCCTCATGCCCAGAAGTAGCACTGACTACCCTTGTTGCTTAGCAACACCACTTTATCAAAGACAACCTGGTAGTCAACTGAATTGGAAGAGTCAGAAGTTGAAATGAAAAGCATAGTAGTTATTTGTCTAGATTGAGATCTGCCTGGTTTTCAATAACACGTGAAAACACTGGCCTTGGGAGTATCTTTTCTTGTTTACAACCCCATTACCATAGAAGTAGGATATCAGTAAACTGCTGCACCAATCTTATCTATTTTTAGCCAGAAATGATCTCAGGCAGCCTGAGGCAATTGCTTGGAGTATTTTAGCTTATGCAGGTTCAGGCAAAGAGTCAAGAACAATCATTTGAAAAATGTTTCAGATTTTCTCTTCTATTATAAAACTTAATTCTATTTTGAAGTGATCTCATCACCTAAAACTGACACGTTGAAAACCATTTTCTGTTCTCCCCTCTCCCCCTTTTTAATACACATGGTTTTGCACTGTGCCATTTCTCTAGTGTCTTAGTTAGTTGGTTAATTTAAGGCATGAATAATATTAGATGCCAAAAAGGGGAGAAACGAGTAACTACCGATTCTGAGCTCTTTTTTCTTTTTTTCATCTTATGCTTCTTTCTTTTTCACAATTAGCAAGCTTAGAGGCAGAGACCAATGGATTTTAAGAAATGTACACATGATGCCAGTTTAGGATAGTCTTTGACAAAAACTTACCCTGGGCTCAAATTTCAATAAAATAGGTTCAGGGAAGATCCACTTGAATCTACCAGCCTGCTCTGTTTTCATTGTGGAAAACTGGTCTTTTTAGCACTCTTAAAGATCTTTCTCATGTATCTATGCTTTCTTTCATTCCTACCTTTCCCTTAATTCTCTTACATCATTATCTTTTCATTGATTTCATATTGTTAACTTTTTTCATTTTTTTCTCTTCAAATTCCTTTTTAACCTCACTTTATTTTAAGTGAGTGTATACAATTCATAAAGTTACTGCACACTGTGTTTGTTTATTGAGTGTACTTTAAGTAGTATCTCTGGATGCCCTCAAAAGTCCATCTCCTTTTTATAGGACATGTAGTATAAACACAGGACTTGTGAACTAAGGTGTAATTCGGTCCGTGGTTTGATCAATCTGTCATAATGAGCTGTGCAATGCCAAATCTTCACAGCGCTAGTAATCCACAACTGTGCAATGTTTTTGTGAAAGAAAGTGTGTGACCCTACAGAGTATGGGTTTTCACTTAAAATCCCATTATCAAGGGGCACCTGGGTGGCTCAATTCGTTAAGCCTCAGACTTCAGCTCAGGTCAGATCTCATGTTCATGGGTTTGAGCCCCGTGTCAGGCTCTGTGCTGACAGCTAGCTCAGAGCCTGGAGCCTGCTTCCAGTTCTGTGTCTCCTTCTCTCTCTGCCCCTCCCCCCCCTCTCATGTTCTGTCTCTCTCTGTATCAAAAATAAATAAAACATTAAGAAAAATTTTAAAAAATCCCATGATCATATGGGCTCCTGGGTAGCTCCGTCAGTTAAATGTCTGACTTCAGCTTAGGTCATGATCTCATGGTTCGTGGGTTTTGGACCCATGCTGGGCTCTGTGTTGACTGCTCAGAACATGAAGCCTGCTTCAAATTCTGTGTCTCCCTCTCTTTCTGCTCCTCCCCCCACCTCATGCTCTGTCTCTGTTTCTGTGTCTTTCTGTCTCTCTCTCTCTCAAAAATAAATAAACATTAAAAAAAATTTTTAACCTCATGATCATATTACCATTGAGGTTGAAGGATCAACTTGCCATAGTTTTAAATGTAGCCACAAATCCTAATTGGTTAGTTTTTTTTTCACCAGGGAATATTTACAGACAACTGTACAGGATGAAGTCTATTTAGCCAACACTGTGCTCTAAAATGATTTTAACATTAATATGATGTGTCATACCTAAGTAAAGCATAATTTCTTATCATTTTGTCCATGAATTCGTATAACTCACAAATAATGGATGATGAACATAAAGCTAACTGTCACAAAGAGAATTGTACAGATCATGATGCCCCTCTGTCACCTCTAGTGGGTATATTTGATCAAATGAGGAAGATGGTGTATGGGAACTGACCATCTATATTAGAAACTTGAAGCAGTGAGCATTTTTTAAATTATTTAATGTTTATTTATTTTTCAGCGACAGAGAGACAGAACATGAGCAGGGAAAGGGCAGAGAGAGAAGGAGACACAGACTCTGAAGCAAGCTCCAGGCTCTGAGCTGTCAGCACAGAGCCAAACGTGGGGCTTGAACTCATGAACCGGTGAGATCATGACCTGAGCCAAAGTCGGCCGCTTAACTGACTGAGACACCCAGGTGCCCCAGCAATGAGCATTTTCAACATCACAGCCAAGTAGTGTGATTTACCAGCTGATCCTGGAGTAAAAATGCAGATAGTTGGTGAGAAGAGTTGGGAAATTGTAAAAGACACGAGACAGGTCTGTTGGTATACAACCCAGGTCTCTGGGAGAGGAGAAAAAAAGCAAAAAAGGAGCTTCCTGCACAGGAAAAGAAGTTCTAAATAGAACAAGATGCTTCCTCCTCTAAACCACTGACGTTTACTTTCAAGCACTCAAAGTAAGGAAATAGATTTAAAGTATCAGTTGCTTTGAACATTAAAGGGCAGAAAACTCAAAAGGTTCAAACTTCTTGCTTTTATCCCTTTCTTTTCTCCCATCTGGATGTTGGGAACATTCTTTTCTAAAGACATAAATAAAACTGAATTACTATTTAATTTCTTTATGCTCACCAAGAAGTCTGGAGGAGATTTACACCAACTAAAGGAAAATCAGCACATAATCAGTTGAAATGCAGCAAAAACTAAGATAAAATTCTTAAGTGATCATTCTTTATTTAACATTAAGGGATTCAACTATGCATAGTTCAAGCATTGTATTTGATTCTAAGTCAGGGTTGAATGAGACATGACCCTACCCTCCAAGCACTCATAAACTGGTATAGGAGATGAGCACAGAAAAATAAAAAGTAAAATAAAATAAACCAGTGTATACAATGAGCTCCATGATAAAGGTTTACACTGAATTCTGTATACATCATGTGCCTTATTTATTTTGATTAGTAATTATATACACATAGATAGAAAGAGCCTTCCCATGTAATAAGAACAATTTTGGAAACATTTAGCAATTAGCCATGTGGGTAGAGATCAAGGGCACAGGAAGGCTAATCAAGTGTTTCCTTGACAATCTGAAACAATTAAAAATTAGGCCTAGAATAAATTAGTAGTTTGAATGAGGATGAGAAGGGAATATGATTTAAATCAGAGAATTAAACCAAAGATACATAATTAAGGAAAAATTTGCAGGCGCCTGTTGGCTCAGTCAGTTAAGCATCCGACTTCAGCTCAGGTCATGATCTCACAGTTCGTGGGTTCGAGCCCTGTCAGCCCTGGGCTGACAGCCCAGAGCCTGGACCCTATCTTCGGATTCTGTATCTCCCTCTCTCTGACCCTCCCCATTCACACTCTGTCTCTCTCTCTCTCTCAAAAATAAATAAACAGGGGCACCTGGGTGGCTCAGTCGATTGTGTCCAACTTCAGCTGAGGTCATGATCTCACAGTTTGTGGGTTTGAGCTGTGCTGACAGCTCAGAGCCTGGAGCCTGCTTCGGATTCTGTGTCTCCTTCTCTCTCTGCCCCTCCCTTATGTGTGCTCTATCTCTGTCTCTCAAAAATAAATAAATGTAAAAAAAATTTTAATAAAGAAATAAAATAAACAGAATTTTTTAAAAAGGAAAAATTCATTTATTTTATTAATTAGTGAATGTTATGTGCTGAATTGTGTTCTCTCAAATCCATATGTTGAAGCCTAACCCTTAGAACCTCACAATGTGACTCTATTTCATAATAAAGCCTTAAAAAGGTGGTTAAGTTAAAATAAGCTCATTAAGATGGGCTCTGACTCAAATATGACTTCTTTCCTATAGAAGAGGCGATTAAGAAACAGACATGCACAGAGGAAGACAATGTAAAGACATAGGAAGGAAATGCCATCTCCAAGCCAAAAAAAAAAATCCTGAGAAGAAACCAATCCTGTCAACATGTCAACACCTTAATCTTTGACTTCTAGTACCCAGAATCTGTGAGAAAAATAAGTATCTATTGTTTAAGTTGCCTAATTGATGATACTTAGTTACAGCAGGTCTGGCAAGCTAATATAAAAATAATTTATTCAGATTCTGAATTAGCAAATTTTCTTAATTTTTCTTCTTAGTCCCAATTTCCTTTTATATTATACTTACTCAGGGAAAAGATTAAGAGAAATGCATAACCTTAGAGTAAAACAAACATGACTTCTACATCTCCCTGCTTTTTCTCTCTGACTAAAGTCAGACTATTCTAATATTTTCTCCAAGAGTTAGGGATGAAATGATGCCTATGTGGGACCATGATACTCCTCAAGTGTGTACCGTCTTCAACGTAGGAAAATTAGATCATTGTTAGAGTCTCTGCTAAAAGTGTTGAAGGAAGATAATTGAAGGAGTAAAGGGTAAAATAAAGTTGATTAGTTAGCTGTTATTTTAGTCAACTCTAAATTAATTTATATATAAGCTCTGTGCTCTTCTGTACTTTTCATTCTTCTGGGCTCTGGAAATGTTCCTGTCATGCTTAGCTGGGACTTTTCTGCAAAAACGGAAGTGGAGCCCAGCTTCTACCCAGGTTCAGAACTAGGGAAGTGGAGGAAAGATAATGAATCTCAGACAGGAAGACCGTCTCAGGAGACCAGCCTCGTGTACTTGTAGGCTTCTCCCCACAGCTGGGCTGCTTTGCTTACAGTCACTTCCAAGCCTTGCTTATTATTTCCAATATGAATACAAGTCAGGTTATTAAATCCTTGTGTTTGGAGAGTTATGGCAGCAGGGAGCACGGAGACAGCAAATTACACTGACTTCTTCCTCACACTTCAGATATACTCAGTGTTTTCTGTCTCTGGGGCCTCGGGGCAATTTTCCACTCCAGCCCCTGCCTTGGTAACTTGCCTGCACAGGCTCAGATCATCTGCAAGTTACTGCCCACACTTTTGCCTCCTACCCAAAAGCTTTTCTGTTGATGCTGAAAGCAAGAAACAGCAGAAGCAGGCAGACACAGCACACTAGCCAGGTGGAATTGGAGAAAAATAAGGTCCCTGTGGTGAGCCAATATGAGATGGGTGCTGTCAGAGAAATTATTGGCAAGACTGCTTTGAGAATCAATTATTTATATGTGCTCTCTTGGCATTCCCCAGAGACTAAGCAATTCATTACACTTGATGCCAGTTAGTGATCAGCTAGATAACAAAGCCTTTGATGATGGCTCCCTTTCCTGCTTTTCCAGTCTTTCCCCTCTACTCCTGCTCCTCAGGCTGGGATTATAAAGCTTTATTCCAGGCTTTGCTTTCTGGGTGACCTAGGCTAAGATAGAGGGAAAAAGAAGAGCAGCTCTTTCTTCAACTAGCTGGCATTGTTTATTCCAAAAATGAGAAAGAAAAGAGATTACCTAATTACTGATTTCAAAAATACGTCAATTTATCTACTGTATTACTTTTTAATTTAAATATTAATATATAACTCAATGCCAAAAAATCTTATTAAAAAATGGACAGATGACTTGAATAGACATTTTTCCAGAGAGGACATACAGATGTCTAACAGACACATAAAATGATGCACAACATCACTAATCATCAGGGAAATGCAAATTAAAACCACAATGAGATATCACTTCCCACCTGTCTGAATGGCTAGTATCAAAAGGCAAGAAATAACAAGTGTTTGCAAAGATGTGGAAAGAGAACCTTTGTATATTCTTGGTGGGAATGCCAATTGGTATAGCCAAAATTGAAATCAGCATGGAGGTACCTCAAAAAATTAAAAATAGAAACCCCATATGATCCAGTAATCCTACTACTGAGTAGTCAAAGAAAATGAAAACACTAATTCAAAAAAAAATCTATGTACTCTGATGTTTGCTGCAGCGTTATTTACAATAGCTAAGGTATAAAAGCAACCCAAGTGTCTATTAATAGATGAATAAATAAAGAAGATTCAGTATACACATATAATGGAATATTGCTCAGCCATAAAAAAGAATGAGATCTTGCCATTTGTGACAACATGGATGGACCTAGAAGGCATTATGCTAAATGAAATAAATCATTCAGAGGAAGACAAATACCATATATACTGTATGAAAACTGTGATCATATTTTGATGTGTTAACTAGGCTGATCTATGTTCTCTAGAATTCCCTCTCTAGTATGTTTCCCTATAGGTCAGCTATAAGGGATAGTCTCAGATTAGAGTAGGATGATGGAAAGGAGACAGCCACCATTCTGTGGCAGAAACACATTCTCCAGTTATTCAATCAAATATTAATCTGGGTGTTATTTTAAAGAGATTTTACAGATTATTTACTTATTTAATGTTTATTGAGAGAGAGAGAAAGAGAGAGAAAGAGCGGGAGAAAGGATCCCAGGTAGGCACCACACTGTCAGCACAGAGTCCAACGCAGAGCTCAATCTCACAAACCATGAGATCATGACCTGAGCAGAAATAAAGTGTGGGATGCTTAACTGACTGAGTCACCCAAGCACCCCTATAGGTCCATGTAAATTTCCAAATAGGCTAAGTTAACCCAAAGCTGTTATCTTAATAACAAAAGCAGGTCTTAATAAATTGGAAGGCTTTTAAAAGAAAACTTATTTCCCTACTTGGGAAACTTGTAGCTGCTACCAGAATTACAGATCAGGATTTGCAGGACTGGCATGCGTGTTCAAGTAATACTTAGCCCCTATCCATAGGAATTAAAGAAAGCACGGTTGGGGCTATGAGTGTCAAATGATGGAAGGAGTGGAATAGGAAGAGGGGAGAGGAAGGCGAAAGTGGGGAGAGAGAGTGAGAGGGAAATAAAGGGACAGGATTAAGTAGTAAGGAGGGCTGATAGACTAGGAAATGAAAGAGTATCAGGGACTGTGGGTATTTTAGGTTGAACAGCAGGTATTTTGGAAAAGTCTGAGTGAGTCTGAAGAATGGAAGAATGTGGTCAAAGAGTAGAAAGTTACATTCATGGTTTTCAAAGTAGATTATTTCCAGGTGATGGTTAGTTCATAGATTTTCCCTAGACACTATAGCTGATGTGGCGTGGAGATGAAATTTAGAACGGCCCACAAATTTTTCAGGAGAATTGTTGCCTGGCTCATGTTCCCGCATGTTGAAACAATATGAAAGGATTAAAGTTCTGATTCAATTGCTTAAAATTTATCTCTCAATCACTAAAATATTCACAAGTGTCACTGTTAATCCATGTTCTTGTTTATGTTTCCTGTCGAATAATGCTTTTACTTGGAGGAAAGAGAAATGCCTTATAGACTTTTTACTGAAATAATAGCATCACAGGCACAGGTAGAATTGACCACTATTTATCCAGATGTGCAATTTTAACATGACAGTTAAATCAGTAAACAAATATATTTACAGACCTAAATTTAACTTCTAATAAGTTCTAAGAAGGATATATATGGTGCACTTAGAATGTGAATTCACCCGAGCTGTGTAATGGATTCTGTCCCACGTCAATGAGCTAAACACATTAGTTATAAAGAAGGAAGTCATTTCAGTCTTGCTGGAGGCAAGCTTAAATTGGAATAGAAGAAACTTGAATCAAAGTTTTGTGTCTGTAATCAGATCTGAATAAACATCTACTTTTGTGGTTGACTTTATTTCCATGTATTTGTTCATTTGTCAGTTTTCAAAAAGAACTTGAGATAACACTATCTGGAACTCAATGATATGAAGGCAGAGGGGGAAAAGGAAACAAAGTTCTGAAATTTAAAAAAACGTAGATAGAACAGAATGGCTGTTCTTTGATGAATCTGGAAAAAGTAGACTGTATCCATCCCTTGACTTACACTTTTCATGAAGCTTTATGAACTTAATAGGAGGATGGGGTAAATATTAGTAAAAATGAAGTGTATTTGACTTGCAAAAACTTCTGGGAAGAGGGTCTTTCCTCAGCAGCATGAATAATCTCTTTATAGATTACTTCAATGGGCAAAAGTTAGTTATTCCGTCCCTGGTTAGAAGTATTTGTTGTTATATTCTCTCAATATAAGGGATATAAAATATACTTCTGTGTCAGACATACATTCTACTTGTAACAAAAAAAAAAAAAGAAGCAGCAGCCCAGAGAATCTATGAATATGAAAACAAAGGAATGCTCTTAGAAATAATGAGGTTTGTTTTCAATTTTATTTCTCTTCTTGGTAGTTAAGAGCAGCTGCTATAAAGTGACTTTGTGTTTGGTGGGGAGGCTCAGCAGGGAAGTGGGGTGATGAGTGACTCACTGAAGCAGGGAATAAAGAAATGGCAACAGAATAACCAAACAACAGAGGAAAACAACAGGAGTAGGTAGGTAAGAGGCAAGCTGGTTCTTACAGTAAAATCTAGTCTGGACATTTGGGGTGAAAATTTAATTTACAGTGAAGAGCATAGAATGAAAAT
>NC_043706.1:97410872-97416746 GCF_006229205.1 Suricata suricatta
GGTGCAGCTGGGAAAGGTTAGCTCTGTCCGCGCAGCGCTCAGACCCCTGGCAGGAGCGGGTTGAAGGAAGCATGTCATGGCTTTCTGGGGGCAACAGGGTCACGTATGTGGGATACATCACAGAGCACCTGTGGCAGCGCCGCTTGGCTCTTCCATATTAAAATAAGCAACTTTAATTTGCCCTCAGTCTTTTGGAGAAGAAAAATAATGGAACAATTGTACATTTTTTTTCTGAATAGGAGATGACGATATCATTGAAAAATGCTTATATGGATTTTATTCACATAGTTAACACACTGATTCATTACATAGAGGTCAAGGAAACTAGCAGTCAGAATTTCTCTGTATTCAAATATTATGGTTCCAAAGGGGAGGGGGAAGGGAAAGGATCATAGAAAAAAAGAACTTTTAAAATCTATTTCTCCTAAGAACCTTTATTTCTTTTGAAGTGTGTGTGTATAATATACACGTATATTTACATGAAATACACCTGTGTGTTTATATAAATGTATATAAATAAATATATTTAATACTGTATAAACAAATGTATATGTGTCGTGTATGTATTTTTTTAATTAACAAGTTCATTTGACATCTTCTTTTAGCTGATGAACTTCCATCCTTCTTTCCTAT
Source organism: Suricata suricatta (assembly GCF_006229205.1). Classification (NCBI taxonomy): domain Eukaryota; kingdom Metazoa; phylum Chordata; class Mammalia; order Carnivora; family Herpestidae; genus Suricata; species Suricata suricatta. Next base: position 97,411,506 of record NC_043706.1, read on the forward strand.
TTGGCAGGAGTTCCCTGCTCTGTCGTCTTGTTGGAAGATGACGGTCGGCCTTCCACTATCAACCCCAGAAGGGCAGGCAAGACCTTCTCCTGCTCTGCCCTGGCACGCAGCATACGTGCATGTTTCTTTGCGAAACTACTCAGATGGCCCACACCAGGCCTTCGTCTCTTGACTGAATGTCACAAAAAAATGAACGTAAGAATTCTTTCAAGAATGTAGTAGAGACCATGCCCTAGAATTCAGAAGACCTAACTTTAGTTCCTGCTCAAGATAGCTGTGTGCTTCTGGCATTTTGGCTCCCAGAAGCTCTTTCAATATCAAGCCTGGCTCCCAGACTCAACATTCAAACTGCAGCCCAACATTTCCTTTTAATAATTCTTAATTTTTGCTTCAGCAAGTTAGAATTGGTTTCTGCTTTTTACAATTAATTGCACTGTAGACGATGCCAATGCTGAGAATAGATTCAGACTCAGTCTTGCCATTTAAGATCTTCTCTCCTCAAACTAAATACTTAAAACTATCAAATTGGTAGTTATCCAAAAGGAACTACAGCATCGGATAACAATAATTTCTGTACTACTGGATAATTTCTGTCAACAAAATAGAAAATAAGAAGATAAGGTCTGTATTTTGTGAGACTATAAGGAAGTTGGAACTTGGCTCTCCTTGGATCTGGAAACTTGAAATGCACTATAGTATCTGTTCTTTATATAAGTCTCTATTCTAAGTGTTATATAAATGTAAACATGCATAGATGCTTCCTGCCACAGCAGAGCAAGAGAAGGTCTTGTCCTTCTGGTGTTGGTAGTAAAAGGCAGACCATTGCCTTACTATAGTATTAAGTGATACTTTATAAACATATCTTTATAAATTATGCTAAAGAAAGCTAACTTACAATTAAGCTGATATTTTTCATGTACAAAGTCATTCCAATTACCTTCGAATTCATGTAGCATATACTGATGAAATACAGTGTTCTATTAGTAGTCATCAAAAATATTAAAAACTATAATACCTCCCAATATAATAAACATATCTAGCATTAGGAATCATCTGATATTTTAATCTATCATGAGATACCAGAACTTTTTTAAATGGAATTTTTATTTAAAAACTATTTTTGGAAAAATTTCAACTTACTATGTAGGAGGGACTTTGAACTCACTTTGATGGATATAATTGAAACATAATAATGTAAGTTAAAGTCACTGTAGTCAAAGTTCTTGATTAAGAATTCTACATAATGAGATTAAAATGATGTTTTAAAAAGGGATGACCAAATCAACAGATTCATGAAATCTGTTACAGTGCACAGCTATATACACACATGCACACACAAATAACTTCTCACTAAGCTTACTTATAAAAAAAGATAATGAAAGCCCAAAATGGTGATAAAAAATAGTTGATTTTTTGTAAAATCTGGTATTTTGATATATCTTTTATATAAATGAATGAATAATATATACATACATACTTACATACAACATTCATAAGGTTATCTTGTTTTCCTGAAAGATACTTCTTGGTTAAACCTCCTTAGTAGGTAGAATATGAAAAGGCAGAGGCATCTCAGGAGGAAAAACCTTGGTGAAACCTTTCAAATGCCAGGATTGTAGGACAGATTTAACAAATATTTGGAGAACACGAATCAGAAATTTGTGATAATGATATTGTTTCCTAAAAGCTTTGAAAAAGAGGATAATAAATGTACTATAGAATATGTAAACTTTAAACTATCTGAAGTTCTATAAAGAGTATTGAACAATAGGTTTTGCTAATAAAAGTGCAAGCAACATAAAAGCAAAATGGGAGATACTAATGCATAAGCAATGATATATTACTGTGATTTCATCTGTTGTGATTGTTGAAAGTAGTTGCTTACAGATACCATAAATTTTCACCCTCTCTAAAAGTAAATGAAAAGAGTTTTAAAAGATGCACAGGTGATAATGAGGTTCTAATAAAACAGAAACATGTAAGTACCCGAAAATACAGCAAGCATAGCTCTTTGGATCATGCATCATCTCTCCTGGTTGCTGTCACCTCCAAACGTCCTACTTACAAGGTGTTAGGTACTTCAAAAGATTCTAATCTGTTCTACTTGCTTTTCTCAAAACACTTTAAGTCCAATAACATATACCAGCACCCAAGCAGATGAATTTTAATGTAGAGAATTATACTATCTGGACCACTCATTTTCCTTTAAAGTTAGGATCACAAAATTTCAAATGGATATTTACTTGTGTCAATAGTCCTACAATACATCCAAGTAAAGCCATTTTGCTGGTTTCTGTTATACTTATTTACATATATGTGTGTGTATGGCATATGGCATAGAGGTCATGACATATATATGGCATAGAGGTTATGATCACAGGTTCGATGTGCTAGCAAGTACGTTAACAAAAAATTGGAACTCTCATATATTTCAGGTGGAAATGTAATTGATTCAAAACTGTTTGGCTGTATTTACTAAAAAATTCTACTTCTAGGCACATTCCCAAGGAAAAAAATGCCTATACCAAAACACATGTGCAAGATCATAGCAGTTTTATTCAAAATGGCCAGAGACTGAAAAGCAACCAAAATATCCATCAATAGCAAAGCAAAAAAATATATATGTGGTATATTTACACAGTGAAATTGCACACAGCAGTGGAAAAGAACAATGGCCGATGCATGCACCAATATGGATGGAAGCCAGGTTCATATACAATTGGATTTCATTTCCATGTGCAAAGTTCCAAAATCAGCAAAAACTTCTTGATGGCAAATAGAAGTCAAAGCAATGAAAGAAATCTGAATGAGTGGGGAGAGGCTCATGGAAATCTCCCTGTAGGGTGCTGTAATTGCTCTGTTTTTCAACGTGGATGGTCATTACATGGGCATATGAATGTGTGAAAATTCATTGAGCTACACATTTGGGAATAACACATTTTTGTACTTTGCTTTTTTTAACCAATTTGAGGGGCGTCTGGGTGGCTCATCAGTTAAACGTCTGAATTTGGCTCAGGTCATGATCTTGTGGTTCATGAGTTTGAGCTTCATATCCGGCTTTTTGCTGATGACAACTCAGAGCCTGAAGCCTGCTGCAGATTCTATCTCCCTTTCTCTCTACCCCTCCCTTGCTCATGCTCTATTTCTCTCTCTCTTTCACTCAAAAATAAATAAACACTAAAAAAATTAGTAAATAAAGAAATTAGAAACAAATATAGAACTGCAGCAGGTTGCAAAACAATGTATAGTGAAATCATGTGCATCTAGTGTCCAGTGTCCCTAAAGTTTAACAACCCATTAAACAATATCAGAATATCAAAACCAAGACAATAAGGTTAGTACCATTGCTGGAGCTTACTCAGATGCCACAATTTATACATGCACTTTATTTTTATGTACATAGCTCAATGCACTTTTATTAATGTGTAGCCTCATATAACTACCATCATAATCAAGATAGTCAGTATTACATCACAAGATTACATCGTGCTAGCAATTGATAGCCAAACATCCCTCTCCTTGTTTCCCTGTCTCCAACCCCTGACAAATAATAATCTGTTCTTTGTCTTTCTACTTACGACATTTTGTGAAAGTAGAATAAAGGTATAATGCAGTATATATCTTTTGAGAATGGCTTTTTTACTCAGCATAATTCCTTGAGATTCATACAAATTGTGTGTTGTAATAGCTTGTTCCTTTTATTGCAGAGTAGTATTTCGTGGTGTTTAATGATTTTGTTTAACCATTCACTCATTCAAAGGCATTTTGGTAGTTTCCAGTTTTTTACTATTATAAAGTTGCTATAAACATTCATATATGAAAATAAGTCTTTATTCTCTGAAGTCAATGCCTGAGAGTACAATTTCTCGGTTGTATGAGAAGTCCATTTTTAGTTTTGAAATGATCTCCCAAACTATTTCCCAGAGTAGAGTACCTATACTATTATTTTAAATTCCCAGTATCATTGTATGAGTTATCTAGTTTCTCTGCATTTTCACTAGCAGTTAATGTTATCACTATTTTTTATCTTACTCATTTTGATAGGTATGATATCTTATTATGATATTAATGTGCATTCCCCTAATGGTCAATGATGGCAAATCTATTTTAATGTATTTACTTGTTATATCTTCTTTGTATATTTTTATATATTTTGTATTTGTATATATTTGTGTATATATTTTTGTATAATTTATATATATTAAGTATATTCTTTATATATTTTGTACCTCAACACAATGTAAAAAACAAAATATCTCTTAAAAAAGGGAAGGATTTTAGGCTCTGGAGACTGACTTTATTAGTATGAGTACTACTAACTCTGCTACTTACCAGCGGTGTAACCTGGGGCAAGTTTCTTACCAATGTGTAATAGCGATGTTGTATTCAATATATTCATTGATTAAAAGCCTTTAAAAAAGTACCTAATAAATTGCCATGACAAAGAACATGTTAAGAAAAACAAAACTTGAGGCACTTAGGTGGTTCAGTCAGTTGAGTATCCAAGTCTTGATTTTGGCTCAGCTCATGACCCCAGGGTCATGGGATCAAGTCCCAACTTGGGCTCCATGCTGAGTGTGGAACTTGCTTGAGAAATACCCCCCATCCCTCTGCTCCTCCTTAATTCACTCTGTTTCTTGAAAGAAAGAAAGAAAGAAAGAAAGAAAGAAAGAAAGAAAGAAAGAAAGAAAGAAAGAAAGAAAGAAGACACAAGAGAAGGAAAAGCAAAGCAAAGAAACAAGAAAAAAGGAAAAAAGAAAAACAAAGCTTTCTCAAATCCCCTTCTGTTTATCTCCTCATCCTTAGTTCACATTAAATCCTCATAACAACCTTAGAAGGTAGTTCTACATTTTACAGATGAAGAAATTAAGACCTAGAGAGGTCCAGTAATTTGTCCAAGATTAGAAAGCTGTCAGAGGCCAGGCTAAGGAACTAAATCTCAGCTTTCTGCCCCAGTGCTCCTAACCAGTGAGTAATCAAATGGGAGTGGATTTACTTTACTTTCTGCTTGGAATCGGTAACCATTACTTGTTTAAGGATTTTACATCTGTGATTGTCCCACTTCTCTTCTGTATCTTTAGTTTCTCCCCACCCCTGAATTACTACCATTGAGATAGCAACATGCCTCACTTAATATTAACTCTCTTCTACATGTCTGATGACCTTATGTTCCTCTAACTAGCACAATTTTTCTCTTCAATCCATAGCAAAATTCCTTACATGAGTCATTTATATTTGTGG
>NC_043706.1:97416846-97418104 GCF_006229205.1 Suricata suricatta
CCTCTTGGTCAACCAACGAGTTGATCTCTTGCAAGAACAGGTAGACATATTGGCACAGTTGGCCTCTGTTGGGTGCCAGGTAAATCTCCAAGGTCTTTGTGTCACCAATATACCCTTCCACAATTTCTCCCTTGCCGCTAACCTCTCTCGACATTTGAGTTCACAGCTTAAGGGTAACTGGACTATGGGATTTGATAGCACCTTGCACCAGCTACGCTTGCAGATACTGATGGTCAATGCGTCCCACGTGACCCTGCCTGTCTCGATGGAATTTGCACAGTGGCTTTCGAAGACGCTCAACACCCTTTAGGAATGGGCGGGCATCGGGGTGCTGGGCCTTCTGCTTGCACTAGGCTCGCTGACTGGTCTTTGGTGCATATGTAAGTTGCGCAGGTAACGAAGGGCTGACCAAGAAATTCTGATCCGGGCCATGCTAACAATGCAAGAACAGTCCTCGCCAGCGGTCTGGCTTAGCATCCTGAAAGGGTAGCTAATGACGGGTAAGACCGCCGAGTGGTTCAGCGAACCTAAGACAGGAGACCAGCCATGCTGCTGGGTCATCCAAAGACGGGTACTGCGATCCACTGACAGGTGGCAACCTAAGACAGGCACCTTTCCGTGCTATAAAAAACAGAAAAGGGGGAGCTGTAGGAGGTGGATGCAAGATGGCGCCTTGGCACCCTGCCCGAGCACATGGCGAGGTACGGCCTCCCGGCCTCTAGTGCTCCCGCCCCCCGGCCAGATACTGCGATGAGTGAGCGACCAATGCGAGGCCATGGAATGGGTCAGCCCTGCCTCTGCCAGCCTATCATGAGCTGCCGCGCAGCCTGGGCGGCAGGTATATATGGGGGAGCAAGCAGCGGGGAGGGGGAAGAAGAAGAAAGAAAGAAGTGGCAATAAAAGCCTCTGCAACGAATCTCTGTGTCGTCAGTTCTTCAAACTGCGGGCAGTTTGAGCGGCTCCGGCAGCCAATGTATTCTGGAAAAGACTGTGGGAATTGGGAGTGGGAATGAAAATTGGGAATCATTTGGGTAGGGTGATGAGAAATGAGATTGATTTGCCTGCATGTAGTAATCCATGTACGCATTAGGGATCGTCTGTGAAAGTTAGGGATTTAGAAAAGGTGCCTTTACCTAAAGTGGAGGCCTTTGAGTTGCTATGTCAGTAATTAAATGGTGGACAAAAATAAGTCTACATAAATGTATATGGAGATAATAAGGAAAGATTTGTTCTGACTAAGGAGAAAGAAAAGTATCCT
>NC_043706.1:97418204-97419547 GCF_006229205.1 Suricata suricatta
CAACCCACAGAATGGGAAAAGATAGTTGTAAATGACATATCAGATAAAGGGCTAGTATCGAAAATATACAAGGAACTCTCCAAACTTCACACTCACAAAACAAAGAATCCAGTGAAGAAATGGGCAGAAGACATGAACAGACACTTCTCCAAAGAGGACATCCAGATGGCCTACAGGCACATGAAATGATGTTCAACATCACTTATCATCAGGGAAACACAAATCAAAACCACACTGAGATACCACCTCACACCAGTCAGAGTGGCTAAAATGAACAAATCAAGAGACTATAGATGCTGGTGAGGATGTGGAGAGACGGGCACCCTCCTACACAGTTGGTGGCAATGTAAACTGGTGCAGCCGCTCTGGAAAACAGTGTGGCAGTTCCTCAAAAAACTATCCATAGAACTCCCTTGTGACCCAGCAATAGCGCTGCTAGGGATTTACCCAAGGGATACAGAAGTGCTGATGCATAGGAGCACATGCACTCCAATGTTCATAGCAGCAATGTCAACAATAGCCCAAACATGGAAAAAGCCTAAATGTCCATCACCTGATGAGTGGATCAAGAAGATGTGGTATATATACACAATGGAGTACTACATGGCAATGAGAAAGAATGACATATGACCATTTGTAGGAAAGTGGATGGACCTTGAGGGTGTCATGCTAAGCAAATTAAGTCAGGCAGAGAAGGACGGATACCATATGTTTGCACTCATAGGTCTAGCAGGAAAACAGGAGAAACCTAATGGAGGACCAGGGGGAGGAGAAGAGGGAAAGAGAGTTGGGGAGAGAGAGGGATGCAAAACTTGAGAGACTATTGAATGCTGAAAATGAACTGAGGGTTGAAGGGGAAGGGGGGGAAGAGGGGGGTGATGGAGGAGGACACTTATGGGGAAGAGCACTGGGTGTTGTATGGAAACCAATTTGACAATAAACTATTTAAAAAAGAACATTTATATGGGGGCATCTGGGTGTCTCAGTCGGTTAAGAGTCCAATTACTGATCTTGGCTCAGATTATTATCTCATGGTTTGTGAGATCAAGCTCCATGTCAGGCTCTATGCTGATAGCATGGAGTCTGCTTGGGATTCTCTCTCCCTATATCTCTTTCTCTTTTTCTCTCAATAAATAAATAAACATTTAAAAAAATCCACTTACACATGTTTACTAGTTCGGTTATCCCAGAGCAAATCAAAGCTCCTGCTTGGGATTCTTTCTTTCTCTCTGCCCTTCTTTCACTCACACACACGCTCTCTCTCAAAATAAAGAAATGAACTTAAAAAGAATAACAAAAGTGAATAATTCAGAAGCTTTGGAGCACCACTATTCCCACTATTC
>NC_043706.1:97419647-97482426 GCF_006229205.1 Suricata suricatta
TATTTGTAAGATGAAAAAGTCCTAGAGATCTGTTCCACAACAATGTGAATATATTTAATGATGCTCAGTTGCACAGCTAAAAACAGTTAAGATGGTAAAGTCTATGATATGTGCTTTTACCACAATAAAAATAAATAAATGCTTTGGATAGTTTTTCTTTATATCAATTTGAAGAAATTGTCTTCCTGTTTCTTCTGAAATAGAAGATTGCTAACTTTTCCCACAAATATGGGCATGCATATTTAGTGAAACGTTTGAGCAACATCAACAATAGCTCCACTGTGATGGAGTTCTGAGTATTGAATAAGGTCTAGAGAATTTTAAAAGATTTGGACTCACTGTAACCTCTACTCTCTGAGGTTCAGATGCCATTGCTCAAAGGGCAGATAGATTTCCTACTTACCAGATGTCAATTGAAGCATGGCTTTTTTTTTTAAGACAACTCTCTCTACATTTTCTTTATCATCAATGAAGCTCAGAGAAATTGACTCTGTGAACTATGACAGTTTCTATTTATGGGACAATCGTATAAACTCAACTTTGCTTATCTTGAAACTTATCTTTAAAAGGCAGTTACCTTGGTTCACAATACTCCAGAAAAATATGAAAACAAACAAAACTAGACTCTATTTTAAAGCAGGACAAATATAAATAGTCTTATCAGAAATAGATACATAATTTTGAGATGTATATTATTTCAGAAACTTTGTGTGTAATATCAAAATAGTTGTCCTTAATATGTAAGTGATTTTTTTCAGGCTGTCATTGTGAAGGCAGTTATTTAGCCTTCTCTGTTAACTTCTAATTAGGAGTGTGGATGTTTTCTAGAGAAGAAAAAAAAGAAGCCATTAAAACCATTCAGTATATTTATTCAGTAACTTTACTCCTTTGAGTCACTTCACAGATTATCTCTTCTGAATAGTGTCTTTTATAAACCTGAGTTTGTATTTTTGAATTCCTATTAAAGTCCACCCAGCAGGGTATAGTTTTAAGTTAAAATTTTAAGGAGGACGAAAAAATATTCTTGTCAGCAAAATGCTTTCCATAAACAACTTCCAGGAATCTGGTACAAAATGTTAGTATTCTTAGACTATATAGTTTTTCTTCTTGGAAACTCTTAAGAGTAGATTTACCTTTTTCAGAACAGTGAGATCAAAGCATTGAAATATAGTTTCCCCATCATATCCCTTGGACCTTCAGTTTACTTTCAAGATTGTTATTCATACTTATACTTTAAGTGGTCATTATTTTAAGAGGTAATGTTCTTTGAAGTTTTAGGAGATAAGTAGCTAGAAATTTAGAAAGTGTAAGATTTGTATTTGTAGCATAAAATGGTAAAAGAATCTTATTTTTTTATACCATATAAACTTTCAAAAAATCACACTCTTTATAATAATCCAGGAGTTGTTAATATGGTTTTTAGATTTTTTTCCCCCTGGCATTTGGTTTTACCTACATTTTAGATGGTAGAGTGGTTTCACCTTTAGCTTGGAGGTGAATTTAATAGAATATCTTTGACCTTCCTAGGTGAGATAGTAGGCTTAGAATTTAAGTTGACCTTATATGACACTAAATAAACTGAGCTGCTGAAGATTACTTCAGCATAAAATTAAGCTCAGAATGACTCCTAAACTTTTCTTAGATGGAGTACATGGAGATAGTAGCATGAAGTAAAAAAAAATTCTGGATCTGAAACCAGAAGGCTTATGCTTATTGTCAGCTTCTCTACAAGTGTCTCTTTACCATGGACAAGCCACATATACTCACTCTTTCTTCCCTATAAAATGGATCAAAAAGAATGATCCTACCATGTTATGAGACTACTACCAGAATCAAATAATAATGTGAATAAAAGCAAGTTAAAATCATAAAGTTTTAGAAAATACAAACCATTATATTCAATGGCTTTATCACATTTATAATGCAATGATGAAAAGTCACAAATTTTTAGAACTCCAATGAAACAGAGAGCATTTTCTAATGCCATGTTGCCTAATGTTTTTAGGTACAAAATATTGCATGTAATTTCATGTGTATCATGGGTCCTATGTATGAATGCCTGATCAACTGAAATGCTTTATTCTACAGAGTGGATAATGAGACCTAGAGAAGTTAAGATACTTAACTGAGGCAATACAGAAATTTTGTGGCAAAGATGATTCTACATGAATGCATGCTGACTCACATGCCAGTGTTCTATTTCCCTTGATCAGGGTTACTGATAAGTGTGTCCCATACAGCCCTGCTCATTTCAGAGACACCTCAGGAGCAAATACAAAACAGAGCTCTCTCAATCCTTTTTATTTGTTTCCTACACTGATGTTCCAAACTTCCATCTTATGAAAAAAGCAGTTTAGACATTATTACTATAAAAGAATAACAAAATAATAGATATGAAGTGGGAAAAGTAATGTAACACCTGAATCAGAGTTTCTTGTTCATTATCATGCCCTTTCTGGAAGAAAAGTATAGCTCTCAGAATTCTGAAGTCCTTTAAAAACTGCAGTGTCTGGTGGTCCCAGAATGTGTTGCTCTAAAAAATTTAGGAAAACTGAATTCAAAATTTTAAAATTCTTTAAACAGTAATCTCAAGGTATGTATGATTTCATTGGAGAACTCTATTCAAATATGTAAAGAAAAGCACCAATCTATACAATCTTTTGCAAAAATGAAAAAGCATATACTTCCTAATTCATTTTTAAAGCTGTTATTACCCTAATATGAAAAGAAAAACTAAGAAGAAAGAAGAACAAAGAAGAAGAAGAAAGAGGTAGGAGGAAGAAAAAGGGGAGGAGGAAAAGGAAGAGAAAAAAGGGAATGAGAAGGAGGAAGAGAAGGAGAAGGAGAAAGCTACAGACCAAGATCTGTTATAAATATAGGTTGACAAATCCCTAGTCAAATGACAGCAAATAAAACTGAGCAGTGTATAAAAAATATATACGTTATAACCAAAGAAGGATTATTCTAGAAAAAAAAACTGGTTGAATTTTTTAAAACCAGTCAATGTAATTTACCATATTAACATGCTACAGGAAAAAAATCACATGATCATATGAATTGATGCAAGAAAACATTTGATAAAATTCAACATCTATTCATGATAGATGCTCTCAGCAAATTAGAAATTGGAGGAATACTTCCTCAACTATATTTAAAAAACCCACATCTAATGACATATGCATTAGTAAAAGACTGAATTATTTTTCCTTAATATCTGGAACAATACAATAATGTTTTCTATTACTCAATTTAGTACTAGAAATTGTAAATCATGCTAAAAGGCAAAAAAGGAATAAAACATGTAACCCTCATAAAAGAATAAATTAACCATCTCTACTGTAGATGGCATGATTGGTTATAGAAAATCCCAAAGAACCTACAAAAACACTCTTAAATCTAATAGTTAATTTCATTAAAGCCGTAGAATACAATGTCAACATTAGAAATAATTTTAACAATTCTATATATGACCAGGGAACAAATGGAAATTAAAAATTTAAATATAATATAATTTGCAATAACTCAAAAATGAAATATTTAGGTATTCATGAATAAATAATACTCACTAAACTCACTAAATAAGTGCCCAGGTTAAAAAAAAAAACAACTAAACATGTATAGGAATTACATGCTGAAAACGACAAAACATTGATTAAAAAATCACAAAAGATCAAATGGTATGAAGACACATACCATGTTAATGGATTGGAACACAACATCTTAAAAACATGCCAAGCCTCTTAAATTTCTATAAATTAAAGGCAATATCTGTCAAAGTCCCAGCAAGGTGTTTTACAGATGTGGATAAGATTCTAAAATTTTACAGAAAGGCAAGGAAACTAGAATAAATTTTTTAAAGAAAAAGAATAATAGAATAGGACCAATCTCTCTATCCAATTTTAAGACTTTGTACAGTCTTAGACTATAGCATTGGCAGAGCAATAAACATACACATCAGTGAAGTAGAATAGAACTCTAGAAGTAAAAATACAAAGTATACATTAATACAGTTGATTTTTGACAAAAATGCAAAAGCAACTTAATGAAGAAAAATAGTCTTTGCCTCATATACCATTGACAATCATCATCATAATCATCATCATTATCATCTCCATCTAAACCTCACACCACATGAGCACCTTGCTCGCTTAAGCGGGCTAAAGTGTCTGACTCTTGATTTGGCTCAGGTCATAATCTGCATTTCATGAGCTTGAGTCCTGCATTGGGCTCTGAACTGACAGTGTGGAGCCTGTTTGGGATTCTCTTCCTTTCCCTCTCTCTCTACCCCTCTCCTATGCATGCACCCATTCTCTCTTCTCTCTCTCTCAAAATAAATAAATAAATATTTAAAATATACACTAAAAACTAAACCTCACACCATATACAAATTTAACTAAAAATAGATCATAGATTTAAATGTAAAATGTAAAACTAAAATGTATACAAGAAAACAAAAGTGAAAATCTTTAGGGCTTGGTGATGACTTTTCAGGTATGAACAAAAGAATGATCCATAAAAGGAAAATGTTTGATGAATTAAACTTCTTTAAAATTAAAATTTTTTCTTAAAAAAAACCCTGTACAAAAGATGAGAATCCTGGTGATGGGACATGAGCAAGTATCTGAAAACAACACATTTAACAAAGGATTTGTATCCAGAATTTTAAAGGACCCTCAAAATTCAACTATAAAAGCAAACAACACAATTGGGAAATAGGTAAATGACATTAAGAGACATCTCTCAAAGAGGATATATGGATGGGGGGAAAACATAAAAGTATTTTAAACATCACTAGCCACTAGGGAAGTGAGAAATAAGACCATAATGAGATAACACAAAACATTTAAGACAACTAAAATAGCAAAATAGTGACTGTATAAAATGCTGGCAAATATTCAATAAAATAATCTCATACTTTTTTGGTGGGAGTGTAAAATGGTAGAATCACTCTGGAAGATAGTTTCACATTTTCTTTGAAAAGCTAAACACCTAACATATGTCTCAAGAATCATACTACTGAGCATTTTCCCCAGATAAATGAAAATTTTTATTCTAACAAAAATGTGCACGTGAATGTTCATAACATCTTTATTTGCAATAAAAATCTGGAAACAACTAAAATGTTCCTCAATAAATAAATGGTTAAAGAAAATGTTATATATATATATATATACACACACATATATATATATATATATACTACTAAACGATAAAACCTAATGAGCTATTTAAATATACAATAACTTTGATAAACCTTAAAGGCATTATGTTGGGTCAAAAAATGTCAAAAGGTCACATACTGTATGATTTCGTGTATATAACATTTTCCAAATTAAATTATAGACATAGAAGTTAGATTAGTGGTTGCTAGGGATTAGAAGTGGCTAAGAGTTAGGGGTAGCTTTGAAAATAAAGAAGTAGCAAGAGTTATTTGATTGCATTGGTGATTACACTACTATTCACATCTGATAAAACCATATAGAACCTGCTGGAAATAAAATGTGATTTCAGCTAGATTTAAGAATATAAAGTCAACATAAAAAATTAATTTAATTTCTATAGACCAAAAATAAACAGTTGGGAATAATGTTAAGAAACAATACTGTTTATAGTAACATTAAAAAACATAATATATTCAGTAATATACTTAACATATATGTCCAAAATATCTTTTTATAATAAAGTCTTCAATGCTATAGAGAAACATTAAAGATCTAGTAAATGGAGACATATACCATGTTCACTGATTGGAAGATTCATCATAAAGATGCCAATAGCATACACATTTGTTATACATTCAGTGTCATCCCATTGAAAAAATTCAGCAGGATTTTTTTGTAGACATTGACAAGATTATTCTAAAAATTATAGAAAACAAAGGACCTAAAATAGTCAAAATAATCTTGAAAAGTGTAACAAATTTAGAGAAACTATTTTACCTACTTTAAAACTCACCATAAAACCACAGTAATTAAAAATGATGTAGTATTTGGCTGCAAATAGACAAATAGATCAATGGAATAAAGAGTATTTTCATAAAAAGACTCATATATATAAGGTCAATTATATCTTTTGACATATATGCCAATATAATTCAATGAGGAAAGGACAGATTTTTCAACAAATGTTTCTGGAAAAACTGGATATTCATACATTTAAAAACAAAACCAGCCAACCAACAAGCCAATGTCTTGACCTTTATCTTGTATATAAAAATTAACTTGAGTTGGATTTTAGGCCTATAAATAAAATTGAAAAGACCTGAACATAAGCATATTTAATGATGCTCAATATCACCAGAGAAATGCTAATTAAAAACATAATGAGATACCATTTCACATCTATTATGATGGATAAAATTTCATAGATTAGCAATATCAGTAGCAGGAAAATATGGAGTCACCAGAATTTGCATATATTGTTTGTATGCGTGTCCCACTTTACAGGAAAAAAGATGACAATTTATTATAAAGTTAAAAACATACCTACCCTTTGACCCATCAATTCCACTTCTAAATAAATGGAAAACATACATCCACAAAAATACTAATAGTACTAAAAAGAACTAGTAGTACATAGAAAGTTTAGCTATAATAACTAATAAATACAAAACAACCAAATATCCAGCAATAGGAAAATGAAGAAAAGAACTGTAATACATTCATACGGTGTAATAGGATCCTACTCCATAATTAAAAGGAAAGAACCACTGATATATACAATAGTTCAGAAAAACCTCAAAAACATGTTGAATAAAGAAATCCATAAAACACCCAGTGCTCTTCCCCACAAGCGCCCTCTTCCACTATCACCATCCCCCTTCAGCCTTCAGTTCCTTTCCAATAGTCTCTCATGATTTGTGTCCCTCACTCTCCCCAACTCTTCCCCCCTTTCCCTCCCTATGGTCCTCTGTTAGGTTTCTCCTGTTAGACCTATGGGTGGTTTTGTACTTGAAAGTCTGAAAGTTGGGTGACACCATGTAGCCTACTAATTGAATTTCAAAGTTTTTTGTTTCTTTTTAGTTACACTGTACACAGAGTGCAGTGGAGGCTGATGTTGATCAGTATTGGAAACTAACCATCTACAGAGCTCATGTTTATTTTTGGTAGTCTAAGTCACATTTAAAATAGTTACGATATTCTATATTTATGAAGGAAGTGTATATGTGCTTCAGAAAGGATTAGAAAATATTGAAAGAATAAATAAATTATATTTTCTCTAGCAAGAAATAAGAAAAAAAAAAGAAATCCAAGAATGAAAGAGTTCATACTTCATGTTTTAAATTCCATGAAGTTCAAAAACAAGCAAAAGTAACATGAGAATAGTAGCTGATTTTGGTTGGGGTGGAGAAAGAAACTAACCGGAAAGGGGTATGGGAAAACTCTCTAGGATAAAGGAAACATTCTCTATCATATTCATGAGAGTTGGTTACATGGGTGTTTGCTTGAGGTCACTGAACTGAACACTTTAAATCTGGACATTTTATTGTATGTAAGTAAGACTAAAATAAACTTTTAAAAAGTGAGAAAATAAAATAATTTCTTTAGGTAATTATTAATCATAAACTGTTTACTGAATATCTAGTAAATAAACTTCTATTCACTATTTTAATTAATAATGGTTTGGGAAGGTACTATATTTTTAATTTTATAATTACCCTGTCTTAAATATAAAAGAAAAGGATTCTCTGAATTCAAATGAGTAATTTATATATATTCAAATTACTGAATGTGATATGCCACATTTGGTAAATGTTTTATTTCCTGTTCTGCACAAGCTCCAAAAACCAAACTAGGCCAGATGGAACAGTCATAGACCAGAGAAAGAACACTGGACCTGAAGTCAGACAACCTGAGTTCCCTTCTAGGTTCTGCATTTTATGATTCTATTTGGCAGAAGTTCTCAGCTGATTATCACTGCCAAGGTCCCTTGCGCAGAAAAATTTACTAAATACAGCGAATCGTCAATACACAAAGCAATGATTGAATGCCACTGGTCATCGTGGCTGTCAATTTCAGGATGGTAAAAAACAAATAACACTGGTATTTATAATAAAATATGACTTCTTCTTCTTTTTCTTTCAATCTGTTGATTTTGCTGCACTATTGTTCTACTATGCAAGAATCACTTTTCTCTTTCATGTTAAAGGCTCTTCTGAAGCCAGTCACATGCTTCAGTGCCACCTTTTAAACAGCTGACATAAAACCGAAGTGACAAGGCAGAAAAATAAATGCCATCCCTCTTTCCATTTGCTCCCCATTACCACAGAAACACCTCCGTTGCTTTTCACTGATCATTTCCTTTCAAATTCTGACATCTTGCAAAATTAATGACTCTGTAGTTTTAAAAATTTAAGAAATTTTAAATGCATTTGCTTCAATGAGTTATCATATAAAGATAAAACAATTATGTGTGTATATGTATATACATACATACATATGCAAGATTGATGCATATCCATATGCATAAAAGTATATGAATGAAATAATCATTTATTTTTATAGTCTTTCACCATTCAATATGTAAATATTTTCAGCTTTATACAGGCCTTATGCTAAGCACTGGGAGTGTGATTTTGATATAATCTACCTCTCTGCAATAATAAGAGACATATCCATGCTTGATACAGTTCTAAATTCTTTACCTTTTCTAGAGTTGCTTAATCAGTGTAATTCTATAAAAGAAGTATTATTGAGGAGCCTGGGTGGTGAAGTCAAGCATTTGATTCTTAATATCAGCTCAAGTCATAATCTTATGGTCACGGATCGCGCCTCACTCAGGCTCTATACTGAATGTGGAGACTGCTTGGGATTCTCTCTCTCTCTCCCTCTCTATCTGTCCCTCCCTTGCTCTCTCTCTCTCTCTCTCTCTCTCTCTCTCTCCAAATAAATAAACACACTTTAAAAAAAAGTAAGTTTTACTTAGGTGAAATTCAGATACTAAGAGGAAGAATAACATACCCATTATCCCACAAGTAGGAAAAATTAGAACCAGAATGTCAACCCAGGTGGTCTAGCTCCAAAGTAAAAGATGTGTAACTACCATACCATGCTTTCCTGTTCTTGTACCTTCCTTCATATAGTAAAGATACTAACCAGTTATAAGTTATATGAAATAAGCAGATACAACTCAAAATGTATTTCCCTCACACTGCTTGATATATTTCACTTCTCTTCCTATTATTTAAACAATTCTAAATTATTTTCTCTTGTCTTTTTTAACCAACCCCTATTTTAGCAAGGGGAATAAGTCTGAGAAAGTTTTAGTGTAGATCCATTTCTTTCTTCTAACATGTACCGGAGACCAGGAAAGAGAAGAAGTGAAATTTCAATGAAATGAATTGGCTTGATGAGGAAAAAAATATAGCCTTAGAGCATGGACTACTTTAATTAAACAAACAAAAAACAAACAAACAAAAAAAGTAGGTTTGAAGTAGGTTTGTTATATTATACCATTATTATCAACTATCCAACATGTTTGTTATAAAACTCATACAACACATCCATTTCTATATGACTTACAGGACTTCCCTGTAAGAGGAAAATACTTTGCATCATGCTAACAAAGATTTGGCCATGTGACTTCCTTGAACAAATAGAAGTGTTATGTGTTATATATGGAAAACTCATTAAAATTATTTCATAGTTTTGCAATTGTTCCTTCCATCTGCTATGAGAATGGTATATTCTAAATAAGGATTGTTCCTTTCGTTTGGTTCAAGTAATGAGTAAGACCCTCAGTGATGCTCTATTCACATATAACACAAAAGTGAAGGAAAGCTTTGTTGTTATAAGCTAGTGAAATTTAGATTTATTTATTACTGCAACATAATCTCACAAAATCTAAAGGATACAGTAGATTTATCTTTTCATATTCTTTACATAAATTCTCTACCTGAAATAACTTGGTAAGAGAAGGGCACGACTGCAGTAAGAGTAGGCACACAGTAAAAGCCGAGTTTTAAAATCAGTTAATGGCAAGACCCTCAATGCCACCTTAAGTTATTCTCAAATTCTTGTCTCTATCATTTTCTATATGTCAACTTCTCTCTTATTTTGACTGAATGTTTGTCTTTTACTATACACCAAAGTTTTCTGCAGCACATGAAGTTCCACCTCTCCTAAAAATGCCCCCAAAGGGAAAAAAAGTTTCTCTCAGCTTCTCAGTTTTAGTTCACATAGTTCCAGGAAAGAATCCTAATTGTGTCGTACTACATCTTGGGTCACTCTAGAGTCAAATATTTCTGGTCATCAACACTCTACAAAAACACAAATATCTCCAACATGAACCACCCTGAACAGAGCAGAATGAGAAGGATCCAGAAGAGAAGGATATTTAGATCTTGACTATTAAAAAACAAACAAACTTACACACAACATGAAGATCCTACACGTGTGAAAGATGAAAGCAAGAAAATATATAAAAGAGAGATGAGAATGCCAAGAAGTTTAAATTTAAAGTTTTAAATTTGTTTAAAATTGTTATATATCACCAAACTGCAACGTTATTTCATTTATTCTAACATAAGTGAAAGGAAAGAATGTGTCAATTATTGTGATATATGTTGAGAATATAAACATATATGACAAAGAGTTTAAAATCTCATTAGTATGCAAAATAGAGAGACATATATACAGTATTAAAAATTATAACAAAAATCTAAGGTTGCTACAAGTGTTCAATCACAGATCCTAAATGTTACCCAAAAGCTTTCCAGAAAAGATGGTAACCTGGAAGATAAAGAGGGTTTAGAAATACAGGGAGGACTGACATCAGCAAGATGGCAGAATAGGAAGCTCTGTCCTCATTCCTCCACACACACGCCGATGTGAACAAGCATCCTGGATGAGCCCCAGAGCGCAGCTGAGAGGTTCCAGCACTCTGGTGGATGCACTGAAGAGGATAAGTAAAGCAGTTTCACTTTACCTGCATCATCTGTTCTCCAAGGGGCACGAATTGGTGCTGAAATAGACCTCCACGGTCTGTGATTCTCCAACGAGGAAAAGTGAGAGCGAAGCAAGCACCTGGCTTCCCCAGCTTTGCAGGGTACTACTTCTATCCCACCCCATCCAGAATGGTGAGTGGACTGGCACTGGTGAACTGTCAGGGGCCAACTATCACCAGCTAGTAAGCATGGAAAAGGGGGAGGGGATCACAGCAGCTGGCCATGGATCCTGCTAACTGGCTCATGAACTGCACAGAGAAGCTAACCCTCAAACTCCACAGGATAACCCAGCTACAGAACCCCCAGTTAGTGACACCTACTCCATCACTGAAGATGGCACATGCAAGGTTCTACAGGCAGATATGGACCTCAGTAGCAGATGCAATTCTGAGCAGTTGGTTCAACTCTGCTGGATTGGCAGAAAGAGTACAACCTTAACAGCTTCAGGACACTGCCTTAGGGAAAATAAATGAGAAGCTCTTAAAAATCAACCTGATTTTGTGGAACTGAGAGAACGCACACAATCCTAATACTCCCTCCTCTCTGCTCTCCCCCCCCCTCACGTTAGAAGAGAATAGGAGTAGTGGAATAGGCACAACCACAAAAGAGTTCTGAGACCCTGAGAATTCCTAACCAAGCTGATTGGTATAGATCTTTCTCTCCCAAAGCCAGTCAGTAAAGATGAGAGGAAGTAGCCAGTGTTTACATTGGAATACAGTAATGCAATGAACACAAAAAAAATAAAGGAAAGAGAATGTCACCAAAGGAATAAATAAGGCCACAAGCCTATGGCTTAAACCTGGGCTCAGTGCAGAAAGAGCAGATAAAATGCATATCTCCTAGATACTCTGAAAGTGATGTAACTGGAAACTTTCCCAGTTGCTTCTGGGATCCGGCTTCTAATCAGTCTCCATCTGGGTGACTGAGATCCTGTCCTCTGGGGCAGTGATAAGTCTTGGAACTCTCTCAACTATTGCGAGTCACTAAAAAAAAAAAAAAAAGACTGCAATGTGAACAATCCCAAACTTTTAAGAGCTAACCAGGAGCTCTGGGCTAATTGATGAGATGTCCTACATGAGATCAGTCTGTTGTGATTGGGATAAGAGTACTTTTTCTTTAATGCACAGAAACTAACACAATAAGTCAAGGAAAATGAAGAAACAGGAGAGTATGTTCCAACCAAAATAACAAGATAAACTTCCAGAAACAGATCTTGATGAAACAGAGATAAGTGTTTTCTCAATAAAGAGTACAAAATAACCGTCAGAAAGATGCTCACCAAGGTCAGGAGAGGAATGCATAAATGAAGTGAGAATTTCAGCAAAAGAAAATATTCAAAAGCACAAACATAAACCATAGAGATTAAGACTACAATAACTGAAAATTTTAATAGAGGGCTTCAGCAGCATATTGCATGAAGTTGAAGAAAAGATCAGCAGACCCAAACTCAGTGTAGTGGAATTCATCCAATCAGAGAAGAAAAAAGAATAAAGAAGTGAAAATAGCTCTGGGACCCCATCAAGAGAACAAATACATATACATGAAATATAGGTTGTAGAAAGAGAAGAGAGACAGAAAGAGGCGAGATGCTTAATTAAAGAAATAACTGAAATGGCTGAAAATTTCCCTAACCTAGGGAAAGAAATAGACATCCATACCCAGGATGCCCAAATAGTACCAAATAAGAGGAATCTGAAGAGACTCACTCCAAGATACGCTAAATTAAAATGTCAAAAATTAAATACAAAGAGGGGTGCCTGTGTGGCTCAGTCGGTTAAGTATCTGGTTAAGTGCCTGACTCTTGATTTCAGCTCAGGTCATGATCTCAGGGTCTTGAGATCATGGCCCATGTCAGAGTGCTGAGCATGGAGCCTGTTTAAGATTCTCTTTCTCCTTCTCTCTGCCCCAGTCCCTGACCCCTGCTCACACTTGCTCTCAATCTCTCTCAAAAAAAAAAAGAGTTAAAGACAAAGAGAAAAAATTGTAAAGCAGCAAGAGAAATTCAGCTTGTTGTATACAAGAGAGCCTCGTATGAGTATCAGTAGATTTTTCAACAAAAATATGCAGGCCAGAGGCAGTGGGCAGTGGGATGATATATTCAAAGTGCTGAAGGAAAACAATAAAAAGAAAAGCCAAACGACAACAACAAAAATAACAACAACCACTGCAGCAGCAACAAAATATTTAAAGAAGAATCTTATACCAATCCTTCTCAAACTCTTCCAAAATACTGACAAGGAAACACTTCCAAAAACATTTTATGAGGCCAGATTACCCTGAGACCAAAGTCAAAAAAAAGGACACTACAAGAAAAAAAAAATTACATCCCAATATCCCAGATTAGCATAGATGTAAATATCTTGAAGAAAATATTAGCTAACCTAATTTAACAGTACATTGAAAAGATCACATACCAAATAAATCCAATTAAAAATGGGCAAAAGACCTGAATAGACAACTCTCCAAAGAATAAACACAAGTGCCCAAAAAGTACATAAAAAGTGCTCAACATCATTAATCCTCAAGGAAATGCAAATCAGAACCACAATGAGGGGTGCCTAGTTGGCTCAGTAGCTTAAGTGTCCAATTCTTGGCTTTGGATCAGGTAATGATCTCATAGTTCATGAGATCAAGTCTCACCTCAGGCTCTAGGTTGATAGCATGGAGCTTGCTTTGGTTTCCCTCTCTTCCTCTCTCTGTCCCACCCTCACTTGCATGGATATGTGTGCTCTCTCTCAAAATAAATAAACATTAAAAGAAACCACAATGAGGTATGACTTTACTTTTGTTAATATGGCTATTATCAATAAGAAAAAAAGATAACAAGAGTTGGTGAAGATCTGGAGAATAGTGCAACCCTTGTACACGTTTCTGGGAATGTAAACTGGTGCAGCCATTACAGAAAACCATACGGATGTTCTTCAAAAATATACAGATTTACCTACTGTATGATCCAATAGTCCCACATTATATATGGGATATCTATCTATATCTGTCTATCTATCTATCAATCTATCTATCTACCTTCTGTGAATATATATCTAAAGGAATTAAAACCAGGATCTCAAAGAGAGATCTGCACCTCCATGTTCATTGTAGCATTATTTACCATAGACAAACTATGCAAACAACCTAAGCATCTGTCAACAGATGAATGGATAAAGAAAATGTAGTATATACATATAACGGAATATTAATCAACCTTAAAATAAGAAAGTCTATTATTTGTGACAGCATGGATATACTTGGAAGGCACTATGCTTAGTGAAATAAGACAGAGAAAGACAAATGCTGTATGTGGATATAAAATAGTCAAACCCACAGAAGGAGAAATGTGATTACCAAGGGCTATCAAAGGTGAGCAATGGGAAAGAGATGCTTAGGAGGTACAATGTTTCAGTTATGCAAGATAAATAGGTTCGGAATATCTACAATCCAGTATACCATCTTTAGCTAACAATCCTGTATTCTGTAGTAGATATACTAAATCAATAGATTTTATGTGTTCTTACCACAAAAAATAAACACAATAATAAAGGAAGTGGGGGAAACTTTGGAAAGGGATGGATATGTGTATGGCCTTGACGGTGGTGACAGTTTCATGAATGCACACTTATCCTGAAACTCATCTAGTTGTAAACATTAGATATTTCCAGGTTTTTAAATATATCAATCACACCTTAATAAAATGGCTTGTTCAAAAAGATATATGAGAAAGATAGAAAAAGGTCAGAGAAGGAGTTCTGTGCAAAATCTCAGAGAAAGGTATAATTTAAGAAAAACATAAAATTCTATATGGAGGACATACTGGGTAGATGAAAACAATCAAAATATGATTTATCTAGTATTCAGATTAGGTATGTTGAATTTTATCCCAAATGTAACAGTAAATTCTGAAGCATTTGTAAGCTGGGTAATGTACTTCTTGTTTTGTTTATGCTTTATTCTGGCAGCAATGTAGGGAATGGATTGCTGTGAAGGGATATAAAGGAGAGTGGAGAGGCTCTTGATACTTCTTAAAGGGTTACCTTTAGTGAATAATAATAAGAGCTTGGACTAAAAATGTTGATTAATGAGCTAGTGGGTAAGACAGATCAAAATTTCGAGAAAGAATGTGAGATCTTTCACTAGGGAAGGTATATGCAAAGTGCGGGGGGGTGGCATTATCAAGCTAAGCAATATTGAGAGGGAAAATGGGTTTTTAGAGAAAAAGTAAATTATTTAGTGTATGTGGATCTGAGGTAACTTTAAGTAATTATAAAATACATTTTACTAGGGGAAATCTCAATCTGGGAGGAGGGTGGGGACAGGCGATGCAGGACAGAGATGATAGGCCATCTTCCTTCCAACCGTGTTTTATTTGAATCTATTCCAGCCAACATCTTCAGAGACTTCATTCCATAAAGTATTCTTTTTTCCCCATTTTTCTTCCTTTCTTCCTCCTCTTCCTTAACTTTCTCTCTTCCCCTCTCATTCTTCTCCTTTCTCTCCACAATCCCCTCCTTTTTATTACTTTTGAATATTTGTTAATCTCTTTCATCTTCAAAATTACCTCTTTCTCTTTTTTTAAGTTTATGTATTTATTTTGAGAGAGACAGACATAGCACAAGTGGGGAAGGAGTAGAGAAAGAGAGAGTGAGAGAGAGAGAGAGAGGGAGAGAGAATTTCAAACAGGCTCTCTACGGTGTCAGTGCAGAGCCCAATGAGGGGCTTGAACTCATGAAACCCTGAGATCATGACCTGACCAAGAGTCAGATGCTTAACCAACTGAGCCACCCAGGTACCCCCCAAAAACCTCTCTTTGATCCTTTGTTGGGCTGTAGCTGCCCCCTAGCCCTTTTCTCTCCCTTCAGACTCAAAGCCTTCTGAAAGACTAGATGTACTTGCTGTCTTCATTTCCTCATTTCCTGTCACCTCTTTGATTTATTTCAATACCTTCTGCCAAAGACCACTCAGTTTTCAGATCCAATTTACTTGGCCTCTCAGCAGATTTTAACTCTGCTGATGGTACCTTATTCCTCAAAATATTCTTCTGCCTTATTTCAGCGATGGCTCCCAATTTTCTTCCTACATATTTTGGCCATTCTCTTTTCATCTATGAATTTTTCTTCTTCCACCTAACCATGAAATATTGGGCTTTCCCCCAAAGTTCCATCGGGCAAATTTTCTTCCTCTACAAATAGTCTTTCAATGAGCTCACTCACACCCTTGGCTTATACTGCAGCACACCTGATAATGATTTACAAATCTATGGATCAGTCCAGATCTCCCTTCTCACCATATGAAAACATAGAAAAAGAACTCCCATCCAAAGGGTGATTGCAAGGAATCTCCAAACTTATATCTTACAGCAAGCCCTTTAGAAAATAAATTATTTTAATACACTTTTACAAAAGTCCTTCGTTTAAACATCATTCGCCTCAAGGGACATCTCTTAAGTCATACATCCTCCAAGATGTGGAGGTAAGACCAACTTCTCCCAATCTGCATGGACTAAGAATTAGAGGGAGTGTTTTCTTACAGGAAAGTGGGAACTTTTGAAAACAACAGTTAATGACTGCGCACAGACATAAATAGCAGGCACCCCCTGCGCACTGTGATCACTGTGATACCACCAGAGATAGCCATACTTTCTAACACTGGAAAGCCAAGATTTGAGATAGAGAGAGAGAGAAGTTAAAGAGGCAGGTGGCACATTTTAGTGATTATTTTTAATAGTTTTTTAAGTTTATTTATCTATTTATTGTGAGATGAGAGAGACAGAGACAGAGACAGAGAGACAGACAGCATGCATACACAAAGAGGAAGGGCAGAGAGAAAACCCAAAATAAGCTCCACGCTGTCAGTGCAGAGCCCAATATGGGGCTTGAGTTTGCAAACTGTGAGATCATGACCTGAGCCAAACTAAAGAGTCAGATGTTTAAATGACTGAACCACCTGGGCACCCCAAATTTTGGTGACCATTGAGGAACTATATTATTTAGAAAAAGAGAAAGGACCAAGACTAGAGAAAGCAATATGTCAAAAATGTCCTGTGTAAGTGACAGGTGCAGAGGTAAAAGGAGAACATGATACAGGAAATCCATGCAGATAGGTGAGCAAATACCCATAGAAGTATGGATGGACAGGTGAAGCTAAAGGCAAACAGTATAGGATATGAGCAGAAAGCTAAAACAACAAACTGAAGAAGGGGATATGTTTTTCAGATATTGTGTAAGAATCAGAAAAGGACAAGATTTTGCACTTGCGAGAATTCAAAACCTAAGGGACTGACAAACTGTGACTAAACAAAACATATTTATATACATGTTGTAGAATAGAATGCAATCAAAATATTGGGCTAAACCTTTGTGTTTTGACCACTGATTCAACTGCTTCAGCACCAGGAACTGATTCTGCTGCGAGCAGGCCTTTCTAGTGAGTTTTTAGCACAATTATGTATGTTCACACTCCTCTATTATGGCAGGCCATATTGATATGAATATGTTCTGCATAATAGGTTATATTTAGCCCAAAGTTCAAAGTATACAAGTCAATAAAGAGATGTCTGAGGCAGAGGAACCAGAAAGTATCAAACTGAGGGGTATTTAGGTCAATAATGCCAATAACCCCTTAACCTTTGGGGATTAAATCTTGGGAAACAAAGAATTAATATATTATGAGTAGGTATTTGGATCAGGATATTTTACAGGGCTAACATGAATAGTTGCAATTAGTATTTTAAAAGGAAGATCAGGAGAAGAATTACGGCTTAGGTCTAAAGATGTAGCCAGCCAAACAGATTGGCAGGGGCAGTGGTAGATTGTGCTATTTTAAAATTTCTTTAAGATCATCTAGAGACTCGAGATGGTCAAGGAATTGAGAGGGGAAAATACACAACAATTAGCATGCTTTAAGACATGAGTTTGTTGCTTCAGTGAGGATAACATGAATAATATTTCATAATGCCTTCATGGTTGATAATTTTATATCAAGAGATGGGGTTAGGAAAGCAAAGGCTGAGAAGGCAAAAAGGAGGAAGGGTAGCTCACAGTGGTTGGAGCTGAATTAGGAGAGAAGAGATAGAGGAATAGATGGGAATACAGGGATTCCCAAATACATTTCGTAAGTTTTATAATCAGATGTAAGGTTGTGGATAATTCTTCCCAGAATAAGTCCAACTGCTCTAACTTTTGGGCTGAGGTCCTCATTGAAGTAAATTCATCTGTGGAGATGATGATATGATGAGAAGTGAATACACCTGCAGGGCTGAAGTCATCCTGGGGAGAGAGGGGGTGAATCCAGCTGTGGGGCTGGGGTCATCAATGTAATACCATGCCTGTGTTCCTGGAGAAAGTTGGATGCAATTAAGATCTTGTCTGCAAATATTTTATGCCATAGCAGGGCTCTACAAGTACTCCTTTGGATAGCCAGGTAGAATTGTATTGTGTTCCTTCAATGGGTCAACATAAAGAGGGATCTGTAAGAACAAGGCAAGCACGAAGCAGGACTGGGCTGTGTTAAGTGAGACAGAGTATAATTTGACCCTTTATATAGTCTAGGGGTTGGAGGTGGGAAAAAATTCCTCCCAGGACTGGAGGTTTGCAGCATTTAAACTTCTTTCTGATACCCAAAGAGGGAGTGTGTGATCTTTCTGATCAGTGTGCCAAGATGGTACCAAAGGAGAAGGGGAAGATAGCTTAAAAGATGTTAGTGATCAAATATAAAAAATAAAGTCAGACTTTCTATTAAGAGTATTCTTTGTATTACGGTTATGGTTTTTAAAGGATTTTAAAAATATGTATGAACCTATGCAGATTAATTCCTAATACCAAGTGGCACTTTAAATATTGTGATTTGGAATGTAAGTAGAGTTGTAACATAACTTAATATAACAAAGCAGAAATTCTCCTTAATTAACTATGGTTTATAGACTAATAGAAAAACTAATAATACCCAGAAAATGAAACTGTTAGAAACTAAGAGATTTACATGTGAATGCACATGTAATAATAAATTAAACCTTACTTCCTTGAAGTTACTTTCAATTCAAGTATTAAAGGACTAAACGAATTCAAATAGGATAAGAAATAATAGTTTAATATTTCAGGAACTAGTTTTAAAACACATTTTTTAACTTTAAAAATAACCAACAGCTTTTCCCCATTGTTTTAAACTTAGATTCTGTCCAATTCTGTTTTTTATTGAAATAGTTGTAGAAACTGCACTGGGTACCATTTCCACCCAACAGATGCAGGAAATACTGGAACTCTTTAAACAAAATCTGTATTGCAGAGATTTCCTTCTGAATTTTGCAGACCTAAGCAATTTACATAGACTGAAATTTAAAACCAAACAATACAAAAACCTTTTTGTCATTTAACCCATGAGTTACAGACTGAATTTTTTTAAAATAGAATAAAATTGTACTAGGATCGTTTTAGGATGCCCAAATAAACTTTCCTTGAAATATATATATATTTTAATTGAAAATTGTTATATTCGAAAGTCCATTTGGTAATAAAAATGATTTTTTTCTATAAATATCTAACCACATGCCACAAACTAAATACATTTTTATAGAGATGCAGCTACTTAATGTTCATAAATAAATTCCTTGGCCATTAACCAATTGTGTCATTTTAACATTTTGCTGAATATATTCATGTCATTATACCCTGGCATTATTGGGCATTGACACATTTACTTGTGCTAACAGCTCACTATATTGGGTCTATTAAAAATAGAATCAATTTCTGGTGCCAAAACAGATCAGTTATCAAGCTAGACCACATAATACAATCATTTGATCTTGCCAATCCTAGCATATGAATATATAACATTACTTTGATATTTATTTTCAAATATAAAGCACATGACATCTGAAATAGACTGCATTGCTCCAAAACTTGGTAGAATATGAAAAGTATATGTGATTCTCTCTAAAACCAGAATTTGAACAAGTTGAAATTTCTTGATTAATCCTAAAGTATCACTGAGTGCTCTCAATTCTAACATTAAAATTTATCTCTGTTTAAATTTATACTTTAAGAATCCAGGGACACCTTGGGGTCTCAATCAGTTAAGCGTCTGACTTCCACTCAGAGTATTATCTCAGGTTCATGAGTTCAAGCCCTGCATCAGGCTCTCTGCTGTCAGCACAGAGCTCACTTCAGATCCTCTGTCCTCCTCTCTCTCTGCTCTAGAGAACATTAATGTTCTTAGTATCTTTTTTGTTTATAAATATCTTCTATTCGAGAGCTAAATACAAAGAAATTGGAATGACTGACCAATGTGGTATTCAATATGACTAGGTAACATACACAAAAAGTGAGCTCTAAGCATTTTGTCAGTCAGTGCAAAGGTCCTATTTTACACAAAACAAAGAAGACAAATTGGTCAAAAATATTTGTAGTGGATTCTCCTGGACACTCCCCATGGAAACAAAATGTGGATTTCTCTTGCCAGATGCATCACTTCACAGTAAAAAAAAAAGACCAATTTCTATACACTAAGTAAAGTTTCATTAGCTGTTGAGGTAAGAGAGTTTTATTTCTTGTTGGTGTAATATATACCCTAATATATTATTTTTTAATGTTTATTTATTTATTTTGAAAGAAAGAGAGCAAGCACAAGCAAGGGAGGAGTAGAGAGAGAGGGAGAGAGAAAGAATCCCAAGCAGGCTCCATGCTGTCAGCACAGAGCCCGATTCAGGGCTTGATCCCACAAACATGAGATCATGACCTGAGCCAAAATTAAGAGTTGAATGTTTAACAGACTGAGCCACCCTGTCATCCTATTCCAACATACTTTTATTAGAAAGAAAAGGGGTTTTTATATAGTTTAATTATTATACTTAATAGTCTGAGAAAGTATAAAATACAAATGATGGATTTTTAAAAATATTTCTTAGATTAACAAATGTTCATTTTCCTTCATAAATAAATGCATTTCCTATCTTTAGGTGTCTAGTCACATAAGTGTGACTTTTGGAATTATCCATATCTTTTATAAATAAATAATTTAGTTTGAAAATAAATGATATCCCAACTCACAGAATGGGAAGTTGCTCTAATAATTATATCCAAATTATTGACGGTAACTTCAGAAATGCATTTTAAGCATATGTATTATTTCACGATAGGCAATTCAGATGTTAGCATTAAAATTACTAATATGTTACAACACTAGGTGTTTAAGAAAAAAACAAGAAAGGAAACACAAAATTGTTGGCAAGTTGCCACTTCAGTAAGTCGCATTGTTGTTTTTCATTAATATTTAAATAGCCACCTTTCCTGAATGATTAACAGAAGATTTGTGGAGCGTGGTCAGGCACAGACAGCGTAAAGCTAGATAGCAGATGGTTCCAAACAATAAAATGAAGTTCAGTTTTAAGATTTTTAAAAAATTTCTAACCATAATTTGAAAATATTTCAAACATAAAAAGGACTATCAGTTTTAAAGAATATTATATAAGGTAGAATAAATCATCATCAATTAAATGAATAATATATAGAGTATATTGTAATTTCTCTGTGAAGATTTCTTTACTCACTTTAGCATGATGTGTTAAATAGATTTTAACTTTAACTCACAATTTATTATATTTGTAATGGCTTCTTTCTAAAATCATTTTGTTACTGTGTGCTTATCTTTGGCAATGAGCATTGCGGTTCTTCAGTTAGTCATTAAACTAATATTTATTAAAAGTTTAGCATATTCTAGTGCCAGATTATGAGAGAATTAAATAATCAACCTTGCGAGCCAGACAGGAAGGAAGAGGAGAGGAGGAAAGCCCAAAATAGAACAATGAACCCTAGAGAAAGTATAAAGGACAAAGGCAAAGACTGGAAATATTTTTGAAATCTAAGATAAATTTAAGGGGTATAAGGAATGAGATGAGGGGAAAGTTAAGATCAAGAAGTTGGCCACTAAAGTTCAAAGTTGCAGAAGTTTTAGCTAATAATGCTGCAGGAGACACTTAAGAGCATGGCTAAACTACCTGATCAGTGCAAATCCCAGAGATTAGCTTAATCTTGGGCTGGACTTCCGTTCTCATGGATGCTGAAAGCACTGTCAAGGATGATAGGAGTTAGGGTGTAGTAGGCCGTGTAAGCAAGGCGAAAGACCTCAGTGAGTGTAGTATATGATCTTAAGACAGACACTTTAAGAAGTATAGAATAATAAAAAAAAATCACAGGTGCATGGAGACACAAGAGTATTAGTCACATAGCATCATTGGAGAGCTAAGAAAATGTCAAGCCAGGTAAACTCGGGCATAAATTCTCAATTAAAGCAAGAAATTAAAGGGGAAATACTGTGAAGACTTCTCTTTTTCTTACTGGTTATAATGCTGTAACACCACATACTGGTGTGTGTGTGTGTGTGTGTGTGTGTGTGTGTGTGTGTGCGCGCGCGCGCTTTGATGCTGTAACACCACATACTGGTGTGTGTGTGTGTGTGTGTGTGTGTGTGTGTGTGTGTGCTTTGATTTTACATTTCTTACCATATGTTACCAACTACTGATGTATTTTTTTAATCTCTCTAATTGCACCTTTTATTTCTATAATTGCACTACGGGAGAAGGACCAAGGTTTAGTCGTCAGTATAATCCACTTAAAATAATGTAGAAAACTTAAATTCTTCATAAGTATGTTTAGTTACAAAATATGTCACTGTTAGTGAGTGACCCTTTTAATGTTACATTTCAAGTTACTAAAAGAGGTAAGAGAAACTTTCCATGTTTTTCTTTTTTGTAAGTTACTTTTAGTGTTTAAAAATATAACTTAACTATAATAAAATGCACAAATCTTTAGTGTACAACTTGATGCATTTTGACAAATATATACACCCTTGCAACTAGCAGTATACTAAGGCCCACTCACTCTGGCTCACAAGAACTTCTGTGCACATCTTTTCCTGGTTTCACTTCAGTAATGTCACATTGATAATTTGAAATATACCATGGTGACAGAATTTACAAACTGGACATTTGCCTGTGCTTTAAAGTGGGGCTTTCCCCAACCTCAGCCTCCCAGAAATCCAGGACACCACCCCTTATAACCATCAGTCAGCTTGAGATACACACTGCATGTATAGAATTTCCCACCTCTTTCAAGTTAATCCTTTGCTAAGCACTTTTTGGATTTCTACCACCATTGTTTAATTTTGCCTGATTATAAACTTTATCTGAAAGAAATCATACAACATGTGCTCTTTTCTTTCAGACTTCTTAAATTAGAATAGTATGTTTCATCTTAATATGTGGCATTGTGTGTATCAGTAGTATGTTTTTTATGGATGTGTAATATTTCATTGTATAAATATGTCAAAATTTATTTATCCACTCTCCTACTGACTGACATTTGAGTTGTTTCCTATTTGGTGTTTTTATGGATAAAACTTATTTAAGCATCTGTTGTACACATTGAGTATGTATGTATATTCATTACATATACATTCCACTTGAGTATATATTTAGGAGTGGGTGATAAAGAGTGTCAAATTTTATCAGACAGTCACAGAAAACTTTCAAAGCGATTGTATAGTATTTGTACCAACAATCTGTGAGTTTGAAATGACTCTATCCTTGCTAACAGTAAATGTTGTGTTTCATGGTATTTTTTATTTTTTTT
The DNA here is from genome assembly GCF_006229205.1 of Suricata suricatta. Taxonomy (NCBI): domain Eukaryota; kingdom Metazoa; phylum Chordata; class Mammalia; order Carnivora; family Herpestidae; genus Suricata; species Suricata suricatta. The sequence continues at coordinate 97,443,207 of NC_043706.1, forward strand.
AAGTTTATGTATTCATTTTGAGAGAAAGAGTGAGAGAAAGAGTGAACAAGGGAGGGACAGAAAGAGAAAAAGAGAGAGAATCCTAAGCAGGTTCCTCACTGACAATGTATAGCCTAATCCAGGGCTCAAACTCTCACACTCGTGAGATCATGACCTGAGCTGAGATCAAGAGTTGGGACATTTAACCAACTGAGCCACCCAAACACTCCTCTATTTGTTTTAAATCTAACTGCAAAATGTAAAGCTGTTTATATCTCTCAAATTTTTAACACCCAAAATTTAATTTAAAATTATGATAGATAAGACTAATATTTTTCATAAATTTTTACCATCTTAATTTAACAGAATCAAAATATTTTAAGAATAGAATTTTTTAACTGTTATGTAATATTGCTGTGAAGACAGTCCACATTATATGCAGTAGTCATTTTTTATCATGTGACATGGCAAAAAAATCATGCTTTTTTTCAATTCTACTAAATACTCTCAAGCATCTCATATTTATGTCCTATCTACACACCAAGAGAAAGTTAAATGAACAATGACTTTACAAGTTCAAGATACAGTTCTCATAAATTCTACATTTTTTAAAGTGTATTTATTTATTTTGAGAGAGAGAGAGAGAGAGAGAGAAAGCGAGAGAGAGAGAGAGAGAGAGAGAGAGAGAGAGAGAGCGAGCACAAGCTGGGAAGGGGCAGAGACACAATCTCAAGCAGGCTCTATGCCATCAGGGCAGAGCCCAATGAGGGGCTCAAACTCACAAACTATGAGATCATGACTCTGAGCCAAGCTCGAGTCCAACACTTAACCAACCGCACCACCAAGGTACCCCATAAACTCTACGTTTTTGAGTAAAAGGTTACATGTTATAAATCTGAGGGAATTATCTGTATCTATTTTTCAGGTATCATGCTACCATGAGGCTCTCTACATAGACTTTGTTCTGATAATATGGGATTAGCTTTGATCACTTGGTACTCTCCTAGTCATCTGAAAGTCATCTCCAAGGTGAGAAATTAATTACAATAGTTTAGGAAAGAGCTACTGTTATCATGCTTATTCAGGTCCATAACAATCAATTTAATAAAAAAATATATGTATATATCCCCCAAATTTATTATCTAGACCAATGTACACAAAAATATTTACTTTTTTTTTTACCTAGACAAAACCAACTGTTAGCAATTTATCTTACTTGATTGACATTTTTAAGAAAATGTTGAATTGAAAAGCCATTTTTGTTAATAGGCCACTAGTTTGTATTTAATAAGTATGAGTGGTTTCTTTGCATTTCATTAGACTATTCTGGTATCATAAAGGCAGAGATAAAGTGATGGTGTTTCTTAAATGATTTATTGAAGCAGTCTGAAGTCTTTTCCAATACTCTAGCCATCCGCACATTATAACATAACTTCCAAGAGAAAATACACTTTATTATATTCTCTTTTATCTTCTAACTATTTTAGATATTAGATTTTTATCAGTAAAACAGGCCATTGGAGACAAGTATCACAAATTTTTTTTGTCACTTGGAATCTAGCAAAGTGCAAAAGTACAGCAATTTTTTAAAATAATATTTGAGTGATTAGTAATTGAATTGCAGAAGTCTCCTTTGGTCTTTTTTAAAAGATTTTATTTTTAAGTAATCTCTACACTCAACATGGGGCTCAGACATACAACCCTGAGATCACAGGTCATATACTTTACCAACTGAGCCAGGTGGGTGCCCCTCCTTTGGCCTTTCTAAGTAGTTTCTTATGAGGCATCTTTATAATAAATAATATAGTTTTATAATAAGTAATATATAACAAGTAACATAGTAAGTAATACAATAATAGAGTTTTACAATAGGTAATATAAGTAATATAATAAGTAATTTATAGGAAGATATATTTGTTATGGTCCAATGGCTAGAAATGAAAGGAAACTACCTTTAAAAATGAGTGTAGATTTAGAATGATACAAGGTTGATATTTTCTACAATTAAATCTTTTTTGAAGCTTTATCAAAGTTTTAATAAAACTTCATAAAACACCACAGAAAAGTTTAATTTTTCTATGAAGTTATCCAGTATGTGAACACTGAATTATCTATAGTGTTTTTATAGAAGCAAAACAATTGTTAAATCAGAAAGAAAAATGGATTGGGGCTCCTGGATGGCTCAGTCGGTTGGGTGTCCAACTTTGGCTCAGGTCATTATCTCGCTGTTTGTGCGTTTGAGCCCCATGTTGGGCTTTGTGCTGACAGCTCAGAGCCTGGAGCCTCCTTCAGATTCTGTTACTCCCCTCTTCTCTGCCCCTCCCATGCTCATGCTCTGTCTCTCTCTCTCTCTCTCTCTCTCTCTCTCTCTGTCTCTCAATACTAGAAAGAAAGAAAGAAAGAAAGAAAGAAAGAAAGAAAGAAAGAAAGAAAGAAAGAAAGGAAGGAAGGAAGGAAGGAAGGAAGGAAGGAAGGAAGGAAGGAAGGAAGGAAGGAAGGAAGGAAGGGAGAAAGAAAGAAAGGAAGGAAGGAAGGAAGGAAGGAAGGAAGGAAGGAAGGAAGGAAGAAAGGAAGAAAGAAAGGAAGAAAGAAAGAAAGAAAGAAAGAAAGAAAGAAAGAAAGAAAGAAAGAAAGAAAGAAGAAAAGAAAATTGATCAAATAGATGTTTACTTTGAATGGTCATATGTATTTTAACATACCCTGTTATGCAACAAGTAACAAATTTTATCAAAATCCAATGATAGTCTGTAAAGGAGACTCTTATTATGAAATGGCTGACAATTTTAACATTTGTATACTTTTAGGAAGCTTGTTCAAAGTCACTTAGCTAAAGACAAGAATAATAAAGGAAAGCCTACTTTATAATCAGTGATAGCCCTGTGTCATGTGTCATTGCATTAATAAATAAAATATCTTTCCTTAACACAAAAGACATTGCTACAGATCTCACTGCTGAATGCACACACACACACACACACACACACACACACACATACACAGAGGAATATTACACACTTTACAGCAATCCATATAAAATTAAAGTCAAGTGGATACATAACTTGAAAATAAATTTTACTATAGCTGAGACAATAAAAATAAACCTATACATATTAAATACTAAGTTTATTATCAAACTGTTTTAAAAATGAAAATTTCAGATTTTATTGACTTAGTGATAAATGTTTCCATACGTTCCATATGAAAAATGAAGAGGTGGACCTGAGTGGCTCAGTCAGTTGAGCATCAGACTGTTGGGTTTAGTTCAGGTCATGATCTCACAGTAGTGGGACTGAGCCCTGCATTGGGTCCCTCACTGAGTATGGAGCCTGTTTGGGATTCTCTCTCTACCCTTCCTCTATGTGTGACTGCACATGTGTATGCTCTCTTTCTCTCTCTCTAAACAAAATGCAAAAGAAGACACAAAAAAGAAAAAAGACAATGAAGAAACACTTTCCAACACATTTTATAAAGTTATTATGACCTTGACATCCAAAAATGAAAAAACAACATATCAGTAAGACATTATTATTCATGAATATGAAGATAGTTTACATATACGAAAAGAATTAATATCTCATATTAACAGAAAAAGGGAAAAATATAACATTTTTCAGAAATACAGAAGTAGTATATGACAAAAGTCAATACTATTCATGATAAAAACCCATAGCCAATTAAAAAGAATTACCCTTCATGTGATAAAGAATATCTACCAGGACCAAACACCATGGCAGACATTATACTTAATGGTAGTTATTGAATACATTGTCATTGAAATCAGTAAAAAGATAATCATACCTTATTTCAATATTTTCATTCAACATTGTCTGGGGGACTTTGTCAGTATAGTAAAAAAAATAAGAGATGTGAAGATTGAAGAATAAATAAGCAGTTATTCTTAACAGTTTGTATCTTTAGCACATAGAAATACAAAAGAATCTAAAAATAAGATATACAAATAAAGTAAATTCAGTAAGATACTGAAGACAAGGTAAACAACGAAAATTCCTTTCTATGTAGGTGTGTCAGCAAAAAATTATCAAAAATTTCATTTTAAAAAGGATAACATTTACAATACCACAAAATGTTGTTCCCAGGAATAAATCTAAAGGAAGTTGTGCAAGCTCTCTACCCTAAAAACTGCAACGTGTTATTGAGAAAATTAATTGAGAAAATATTTGATGTCAAGTCACTCAAAATTGATCTAAAGATTCAATATAATTTCACATCTGAAAAAAATCACAAAAGTCATACAATATAAGGTTCTCAAGTTGACTAGGAAAATAAAATCTATTCAGCAAAATATAAACAAATCAAAAGATTAATGTTTTCAGTGAAAAAGTTTCTGAAAATAACTTTAAAAAATAAGAAGCTCAATTTTAAGATGATCAAATAAGTAGTTTCTAGTTGAAGTATCCAAGTGAGCACACAGTAAAAAAAACAATGCAATCTTACTCATAATTAGGTGCAAATTAAATTAACACTAATACATTATTTTCAGCCATTAAATATAGACATAAGCATTAAAAATACATAGTTTATGCTTAGTAATAATAACTTTGGGTGGGGTTGCAAGACAGGCCCCTACATTTATCATTGGAAATGTAAACTGGCACAACTTCTTAAGAAATATCTATCAAAATTAAAGTTGTAAGTACCCTTTGACAAAATTGAGTTTTACTAAATTATATCATAGATATAACAATAAAGCTAAGTTATATGAATAGCTAACATTATGACAGAAAAACTCCAGTAATATAGAAAATTGGACAAATTAAAGGTGTAACCCAATAATAGAATCCATATTGCTACTAAAGAAATTAGTATATTTATGTTTTGATTCCTAAAACATTAAATAAAAAAGATATAGGCATATATCTCTGGACATAACATTATCCTTCCTTGACCAATTATGAAAACACTTGAAACAAATGAAAAAATGAAAGTCTCAGCAAAACGTTGTAGATATAAAAAAGAGTCAAATGGAAATTCTAAAAATCAAAAATAAAACCATTAAAAATTTAAAAATAAATGAAATGGCTCAACAGTAGAATGGAAAGGACAGAAAAAATAGTCAGTGGTAATTAATATAAATTATCCAATCTTAACAAACAAATGGAAAAATAATTTGAAAAGAGTAAACAGAGCTGCATGTATTCATAGGACTGCAACAAAAGAACCTATTTTCCATGTCAAGAGCCCCAGGAGGAGACAAGAAAAATATTTGAAAAAAATAATGACTGAAAATTTATCAAATTTGGCAAAAGACCTAAACCTGCAAACTCAAAAAACTGAGGAAACCCTGAAAAGGATAAACAAACAAACAAAAAAATCCATACCAAATAATATCATAATCAATCTTCTGAAAACTAAGATGAAGGAAAAATCATAAATGTAGTTTAGAAGTGTAAAAATAATTAGAATGACAACAGATTTCTCGTCAGAAACCTTAGTGGCCAGAAAGTGGCAGTACATTTTCAGGTGCTGAAAACATGGTCAACCTAGAATTTTATATCCAGCAAAATATCCTTTAGTAATGTAGGGGTAATCAATAAATTCTCAGATAATGGAAAATGAAGAGAATATGTCACTTGCAGACCTTCCCTAAAAGAATGGCTAATAAAAGTTCTTAAAAAAGAAGGTAAACAATAAAGGAAAGAATCATAAGACATCCAGAAGAAACAATGAAAAATATAGGTAAATGTTATAGATTTCCTCTTCCTATTGTGTACATACATGTGTGTAAACCTGATAACTTATTTGGCAGTAATTGTCTTGAGACACAACACCCATCTATATGATCTATAGATTCTATGACTTATTATTTTCTAAACTTAAACAAATGCTATACTATCTTCATTTTTCTTTTTTATAGAGTTGTTTTGAGAGAAGACTATAAACTATGAAAAAATGTAAAATTCAATGATATAAATTATTATCATTATTTATCTTTAAAGCATGCTTTTGTTCAAAGCATAATAGTCTATCATGGAAATTATGCTGAAGTATTTAAGAAGTACTTAGATTTGCAAATTATATTGAAACAAATAACAAAATCTAAGAGGATTGCCCTACAGTATAGAAATATGGGTAGTTATATGATAAGTCAAGTATAATAAAATGTTAATTGTAAGATCTAAGTAATGGGAATATGGGTATTCACTATAAGCTTATTTTTACTTTTCTGTATTTTTTTAACTTGTCATAAGTACGTTTTGGGGACAAAATTTAACATAAAATCTTAAATTCTCACAGATTTCAAGCGAATAAAAATTACATATGGTGTTACTAAGTGAATTGATTGCATGATACATGACACTATATATTTTAGGCTATAACAACAATATTATAGTCACAAGTAAAACTATATACAAGTTTCTTCCCTGTGTGTGTATGTGTGTACATGTTCACATATATGGATATACATACTATATATGCTAATGAGCAGACATACATGGTCATAAAATTCAATATAATACAAAATTAAAGTATGGAGTCTATTATAAACTTAATTTTTCAAAGTATTTTATTTATTTTTGAGAGAGTGAAAGTATGAGCAGGGTAGGGTCAGAGAGAGAGGGATACACAGAATCTGAAGACAGGCTCCAGGCTCTAAGCTAGCTGTCAGCACAGAGCCTGACACAGGGATCCAACCCATGAACCATGAGATCATGACCTGAGCCGAAGTTGGATGCTTAACCAACTGAGCCACCCAGGCGCCCGCCCCTATTACAAACTTATTTTAATGTTATCCTACCTTTTTCAAGGCCCATGGACAGTTTAGTTGTGTTTTCTTAGTGTCCTTAGTATATGCTAATAAATGTTTATATCAACTATCTCAGAGAATCCAAAGTCAGATATTCTTCTTTTATTATATAAGATTTGCCATAATACATACATCTCTTTTGTACTTGTTAAAATCTTTGACACCAGATCCTTGTAATAACATTCATTTCCCAAATATGGTAATTGTGACCAAAGCTTTCCACTGCTTTTTACAGCATTAATGGCAGAATCTGAGTTCTATTAAGTATCTATCAATTCTAAAAATTTTTGATAGTTACATCCACAAAAATCAAGTACATTTTTGTGGGTCAAGTTATTTTTCAGGTAAAGAAAAATATATTCAAATTAAAATGCCTTCCAAAATGTTCCTCAGGACATTAACCTGTTTTTATAAAGCAATATTTAGAGAGATAAATGTAAATGCACCATATGAACTGCATTCCACTTGAAGTAATCACATATGGGCAACTTAATAGAAAATGGGCTTGGAAACACTTTGGAATGTGTTAGGTACCAATATCAAGGTCTTTTATGACTATGGTTTATGCTTTCAGGTAACAAGCCACAGTTGGAGAATAGAATTACCATATATAGCAGGAGTGGCATTTTAGTGGTATGCATGTGTTAGAAAGGACTCAGCCTGAGAGTCTTAAAATCTGGACTACTCTAGGAGAGTATAATACATTTCAGGATAGGATTATACTGGCCTGAGGTATACTTGGTGGACCCAGAAGTCTAGGTGGATTTAGCAAGTATGTAACTTAGTAGAACCATTCACTATACTTTTCATTTATCCATTTACTCATTTTATAGCATTTAATTAATTAGAGTTCTAATTAATTTGTCCTCTAGTGTTATTATGCCCTTTAAGAGATAGGGCAAAACAATAGATCTTGATTAAAATTGAATGACTTCAGCAATTATAACTATAATAGAAGCTCTTGGTGCCACACCCATTTTATTTGTTCCTACTATTTTCACACGTGCCAGACTAATTTCCAACAGCCAGCAACCGAATCTTTTTCTGGCCACCAAATTCTTGTCTGCCCATATGCAGTAGGCTGAAGAGCTGGAAATGAATTCCACCTAAAAACAGCCCTAAACTAATCTCCTGCAGATGAGATAACACTGAAATCCACGTTCACAGATTCTAAAGTTCCCTATCAGGTTTAAGCTCCAGTTGCCCATAGTGCTAATTTTTTCTTCCCTGTTTTATTCTTCCCCTCCCCTATTCATGTTTCCTGACATTATGCTACAAATAAGTGACTTATCCTAGAATCCTTATCTTAGAGTCTGCTTCTTGGAAAGCCCAAAATAAGACAATAGGTATAGTAGTCAAGGTTCTCCAAAGGAACAAAGTCAATAGGATACATATACAAATATATTAGGGGATTTATTATGAAAATTGGCTCATGTGACTTTTCCTCCATATACTATCCATATGCCACAATATGCCATCTAAAAGCTGAAGAACATGAAAAGCTGGCGGTATAATCATTTCAGTCGGAATCTGAACACCTGAGAATCAGAAGCTCCAGTGTCTGAGAACAAAAGATGGATATCTCAGCTCAAGAAAGAGATAATTTGTCTTTCCTTTGCCTTTTTGTGCTAGTTGGGCTTTCAATGGACTGGATGATACCCACCTACATTGGTGAAAGTGATCTTCTTTTCTCAATCTACTGATTCAAATGCTAATCTCTTTTGTAAACATTCTCACACCAATTCCAACATAGGGGCAAGGGAGTGTTCCCACACTACGAAGTAATTCTCAGAAACCAGCTGAGTCTTCTACAATTCAACTCAATTCTGACACTATCTACCTGGAGATATTATCACATTCCACAGGTTAAGGGCTCAGTCCTACAAAACTATTCCTTCAACACACACACACACACACACACACACACACACACACACACTTCAGAAGTCAGTTGCAAGTCCATGTTGTTACGTGTACTTCTGACCAACAGGCTATAGATCAGAGATTCTAATGACCTCCTCTTTGGGTTTGGTTAATTTGCTAGAGCAGTTTACAAAACTCAGAAAAACCTTTTACTAACTAAGATTACTATTTTATTATAAAAGCGTATAACTCAGAAACAGCCAAATGGAAGAGATCATATGGCAAGGTGTGGAAAAAGGACAGGGAAATTTCATGTCCTCTAAGGGTATCATGCTGCCCAAATCTCCATGTGTTCACCAGCCCAGAAGTTCTCTGAACCCTATTTTTCTAAGTTTGTATGAAAAGTTTATTACATAAACACAGTTGATTAAATCATCAACCTTTGCAATTAAACTCCATCTCCAGCCCCTCTCCCTTTCTGAGAAGTAGAGGGAGTGTGACTAAAGGTTCCAATTCTCTAATAACTTGGTTGATTCCCTTCTGCATTCTTAAGTAGATCCAAAGTAGTCATTTCATTAACATAACAAGAGACATCTTTGTTACTTGTGTCAATTAGGAAATTCCAATAGTTTTAGGAGCTCTGTACCAGAAACAGAGGGAAACACCAATATAAATACAAATAAATATATATATTTAATCTTTGTCCATTTCTGGCACAGAGCTAAAATTATAACATCACACAGATACATGTGAAAATAATGTTTTACCAGCTATCTGGACATACCTTAGTCCAGACAAGTTGAAACATACAGTTAACCAATGCAATAGGTAAGGTAGCTATAGAAGCAAATAATCATTTAAAAATGTGGTATGACCCACAGTAAATATATCTAACACCATCATGGGAATCAGAGGTAGATACTACATTCATTGGTTCAATTAACTGTAGTTTACTGGGCATCTTTTTGGGGGCTTCCAAATGGCATAAACATAAATAAGGCACCAAGGTACTTTCCAAAATATTTATAGTAATGTAGATTACTAATCAGTGATAGAGATAGCACTTCTTGCTTAGGAAGGAGATAAAATGGAATGAGTGGAAAGAAGAGGGGATAAGGAGAAAGTAAGTGTGGAAAAGAGGAAATAATGGAGGCTGAAAAATGTTACTGAGTGTAGACACCTTTGGAAGTGTACTTTGTATGATGACTAATTTTTCCATAAAGAAACATGGTGACTCAGAGTCTAGGAAAAGGGGCAAAAAGTTGAAAGGCCCAGAGTCACACCAAATGGCATGGTGCCTTAAGGGCAGCAGTTCAGTATGCTGATAATACAGCACTGATGAGGGATACTTGAGGAAGGTAATGGGAAAACTATGTTGGGGCAGGATCACAGAGATCCTTGCATACCACTTAAGAGTGTGGACTTCATCCTATGAACAAGAAGAATCCACTTACCTTAGGGCTTCCACTGGCATGCCCCTCTATCCTACATAATTTGAAGAAAGTCACTTTTGTACAAGCTGCCTTGGTAATCTGTCTTAGGTTCATTGTCACTAGAGAACTAGTGCAAAACTTATGAATGCATTTGAGGATATAAGTTCTTTATTATATGCTACCTTTGGTTAAAAGAGTACCAAGTGTTTAGGGGAACCTGGGTGGCTCAGTGGGTTGAACATCCAAATTTGGCTCTGGTCATGATTTCATGGTCCATGAATTCTAGCCCCGTGTTGGGCTCAGAGCCTGGATGCTGCTTTGGACTCTGAGTCTCCTTCTCTCTCTGCCCCTCCCCCACTTACATTCTGTCTCTCTCTTAAAAATAAATAAAAATTTAAGCAAAAGAAAAGTACTTACTAAGTGTTTGAACTACAAAGTGTTTAAACTACAAAGGATCATAGGACACAATGATTCCTACAAAGGAAACATCTGCCCAGTACTCAGCAGAAACAAGACTGAGACACATATATCATAAATCCTAACCTCTTTTCAGTACACTAAATTGTTCCTTAACAAAACTACTTCAGTCAAAATAATTGTTTAAACTATGTTGTGTATGGTGGTGTTCCTGAATACAGAGAGAGAATAATAAGCACTTTATTTCAAAACTCTGCTCTCACAAATGAAACAAGATTGGTCACATGTTGATCATAACTTATGATGGGTATGTGTATGTGGGAGTTCATTATACTATTCTATCTTGATATATGTTTCAAATTATTCACAAAACAATGAAAAATTAAACAATTCTCATAAAGAATGATAGTTGGTTATCTGTAGCAGATTCTGTCAAGGTAGCTTCGTGGGTCTGGTGCCCCACCCTGGATGCTGATTTCCTGTGCATCCTTCTTCAGTCCTGTCTTTCTTTAGTTTACTACTTTGGGAGCCATCTCACCTGGCTATACCTGAGAGACCCTCCCCACTCCACCCTCAGTGGTGTCCATAGCTGATGACTGATAGGAAGAAAGTAGTAATAATAACTCTCTCACCTCTGGGTGAGAAGACCTTGGGTGCAGCTCATGCCCCAGGGCCGCCCGTGGCACCAGTCTGTCAGACTTCTCCTGCAGCCCCATCTCGGTTTGGCTTCTTGCTCTGTTCTGTCTACATTTCTCACAATTCCAAAATTTCTCCTGAGAATACTTCCTCAGTATATCATTTGCCAAATAATTTTTGTCTTAGATTCTTCTGGGGATCTCAACCTTAAGCATTTTTATTTTAAAATTGATGGGAATTAATCTGTTGATTAGAGCATTAGACCTATTAGAGCATTAGCATTAGGTAAGCTATCAGACTGATGCTATGTTTTCTTATCTGTGTCAATCAACTTTTTCCTTTGAAAAATGAGAAAAAATATTTTCCCAGTCTATACAATATGATATTGTGAGGAGCAAATGAGATTGTGCACATGAAAGCACTCAGATACCATATGTTTTCACTCATAAGTCTAACAGGAGAAACCTAACAGGGGACCATGGGAAGGGGAAAGGAAGTGAAAAGAGTTAGGGAGAGGGAGGGAGGCAAAGCATGAAGAGACTCTTGAATACTAAAAACAAACTGAGGGCTGAAGAGGAGGGGGAAAAGGGAAGGGAGGCAGTAGTCATGGAGAGGGGCACTTGTGGGGAGGAACACTGGGTGTTATATGGAAACCCACTTGGCAATAAACTATTTAAAAAAAAAGAAAGTGGAAAGTTCTATACAATATGATTATATTCCTTTGTTATTTTTATTATCTTCAAAAAGTTAAAAATTGTCTGACATCGTTATTAATATATTACTACATTCTATAAACTAGAAAATTATTTTAAGGCAAATAAACAGAAACTTGTTGTAATATGCCTCATAACTAGATTGAATTTTCTTGGTTACTTTAGGCCCTTCATTTCTGCCTGCCTTTTTCTCTGACAAGACACTGACACTAGACATAAAATTGAACCTTGGATGAGAATGTAGTCCAATTTTATCTACAAAGGGAGCACATTTCCATTTTCCTTTCCAGGAGTGAAGAAATGTTTGTTAAATTGAATGTTAACATCTTACAACTTGTATGAAGAGAAAGCAAAACAAAACGGCAACAATTTAGTTAGTTATATACTGTAATAATAATCTCCATCATAGAACATGTGCTTTGTTTTCCAGAAAGCCCACTGAAAAGGACAGATGTCTACTTCTCTAATCAAGTAATAATCCAGCAATATAAGTACTCACATAACAGAGAATGTAATGCCTGACTAAAGGTAACTGCTGCAACGTTGAAACAGCGCCATGAAATATAACCTGAATGAAAACTATTAGAAGGAAATATCTATGCTTATGTTGAGTCCCTATTGCTCAGAGCATCACTTTTAAAAAAGAGAGCCACTGACTTGTCACATTCAATGACCCTTTAATCTGGTATAATGTTCTTTTCTCAGAAATATTGTCTGGGGAAAAGAAAAAAGGCTGTTCATAACTAGTCTTTTTCCTCCTCTCTTTCTGTATATGCATAGTTAAAAAAAACTATTAATCCTTATTTATAATTACTATCTTAACCAACATATCTTTCACTTATGGGTCTTCTGAAATATGTGTGGAATTACCTTAAAATATCTAAAACAGAATCCAAATTATACATTCTCCCTCTCCTATGATGCTTCTGAAAATAAACATCACTCAAAAGCAATATCTGGTGATCTTCTGTGGCTGGAAAGTAGGACATACTAGTTAGATGCCAATAGAGCTTAAAGTAATAAATTTCATGAAATATATAATACTGTGTTTTTATTGTGTTTTCTATTGTAGTTCTCAGCAGAGCAACACAGATATAATATAAAAGGACAGAAATGATTTCCTCATGTTTCCCATAGGAACTGACTTCTCAATGGGCAAAATTTAAATATTGATGATTCCCAAAAGTATACTGAACATATGGAAAGAAATATAAGAGTTCATTGTTTTGAAAATCTGCTATCCATACTAAAGTGGCTTTATTTAAATAAACATTTGAAGCTTTGAGCAAGAAGAAAAATTAGCATAGGCAATGGTTAGCAATTTCTAGGAGGAGGCTTCTAAAAATTTTTTGGAAATTTGCTTATAAGATGTTATTAAGTATAGATAATGTGCCAGACTGAAGTGTGTGTGTGTGTGTGTGTGTGTGTGTGTGTGTGTGTGTTTGAGACTGAGTCTCAAACTATTTCATTTTCAAACCAACTAAGGTATCAAGACTGAGGGGCGCCTGGGTGGCTCATTTGGTTAAGCCTCCGACTTCGGCTCAGGTCATGATCTCATGTTTGTGGGTTCGAGCCTCGCATCAGGCTCTGTGCTGACAGCTCAGTGTGCTGGCAGCTCAGAGCCTGGAGCCTGCTTCTGATTCTGTGTCTCCCTCTCCCTCTTTCCCTCCCCGCTCATGCTCTGTCTCAAAAATAAATAAAACATTAAAAAAATTAAAAGACTTAATTTATCTCAAACTATTATTTTTTTAAAGGAATTATTGCTTCTTTTGGTTACAGATAAAATAGTTTATTACTACAATAAAAAGTGTTTTCTTAAGTGAATGGAAATGGGTGGAAAATGGGTAGGGAATGAGACAATAATATTCCACTGCTGATGAAGTAGAACCATCTGAACAAGGTTAGATGTGGTCTTGAAAGTGGCTATTTCCACAGGCTCATAGTTAAAGACTGGATTCCAGCAGAGAAAAAGATCTTCTTCCAGACATAAACATTTAAAGTCAGTGTCTTCCAGTGCCTCAATGCACAAACCCCCGCAGAGCCACAAGCCCATGTCCATGTGCCAAAACAAGAAAAACCTCTGTAGCACTGTGTTTGCTATTTATTTCTCAAATGAGCTGCTACTTTTTACCGCATACCTGTCATCAACCTGGAGGCTTAATCTAACACACTGAGCAAGGCTTTGCTCTTACCCCAGCCCAAGTAGGAAATGGAAAAAAAAATTAAAGGAAAGATAATGTAAAATGTTACATTTAAAATTCTGGGATTTTTCTCTTTGTAGCTATACTCCTCCCCAATGAAATCAAATTGAATCAAGTTAAGAATGTTAGTGTCATTTTAAGAAAACAGAGAATTGGAAAAAGATAAATTTTAGCCCCAGGAGATTCTTCAATCAGAATACTTTCCAGCCTTTGGACACTTTGTATGGTAGACCTGATGTCAATTTTTCATTAGGTCATTTCCAAACTGAAGTCAACAAGACAAGAGTAGTCAACAAAAACTACTCTCTCAGCCAAAGGGCAAGGTAAGAAGCAACGACAAGACAGAAAACTTTTAGACAATAACCACTCTATTCCAACCTAACATGATAGAAAAACTATATGGCCTCATCCATATCCATGTCAACAAAGGCTAAATGGTAAATGTAGATTTTCCATCTTTTCCTGGCAATAATCTACCTTCATCCACCAATGAGGTGGTGTCAGAGAAAGCCAAGAAGAGCACCAGTACTTTCATCTCCTTTCACATCTGTCCCCTAATGAATGATATTAGTGGGGACCATGAAGGAGTCTGTACTTTTACTGTCACTCAAAAGTGATAAGCCATTCCTAACCTCTTTCTTCCCAGGTAATGCAGAAGGAAACCTAGAAGAGAGTGGGGTAGTAAAAAATCAGAGACCCCTTCTTTCCTTGATGGAACCATGTCAGACAAAACTAGCTAAAATAGTTTAGAGTCTTTTACTACTATGCTTTAGTAGAAAAATTCCACATATTAAGAATTAGGAGGATCTCAAACTGAATGAAGATAATCAATAATGCCTGGACCAATATGACACTGATGTTAGTATTATCTTAAAATTATTTAAAAATAGCCATCATAAAGACTTTCAATAGGTGTTACACATACACTTGAAGTTAATGAAAAAAAGAGAAAGAAATCTCAGCAAAGAAATAAAAGATATAAAAGCAAACAAAATGGACATTTTAGAGCTGAAAAATATAATAACCATAATAAAATTAGTCAATTTATGCTCTCAGTGGAAGAATGAAGGAACTGAGGAAGGAATCAGTGAATTGGAAGATAAAAATAGTAGAAATCATTCATCTGAAAAATGGAGAGAAAATAGATTTAAAAAAGATAAAGATTACTGTAAAGAACTGTGGCACTATAAAAAGAGTTCTAACACTCACGCCACTGGAAACTGGACAGAGATGAAAAAGATCTCAATTTAATTTAGTAAAATACATACAAGTATGTATTACTTGTATTACTTTTACTAAAGTAAAATACATACCACAAGTTCAAGAAACAGAAAACCTTGAATAGAAACACACACACACACACACACACACGCACACTACAGCACACAATACTCAAACTTCTGAGAAGTAAAAACAAATTAAAAATCTTGAATTCATAAAAATAATATCTTACCTACTGGAGAAAAATCATTTCACTAACAACAGATTTCTCATCAGTTACTGTAGAAGTTAAAAGGAAATGTCACACCATTTTCCAAGTGCTGAAAGAAAAGAACTTTGACTTCATATCTTATATCCATTGAACATATATATCCTTCCGAAATGAAGGGGAAATCAAGAAATTCTCAGATAAGGAAAAACAAAGAATTTGTTTCCAAAAATCTAAATCTAAAAAAAAAATGACTATGGTAAGTTATCCAAACAAAAAAAGGAAATGATAAGAGACCTTAGAACATCAGGAAGGAAGAAAACACACAGTAAGCAAAATTATAAGTAAATAAAGAAGACTTTCTCTCTTTTCATAAATTTTCTAAATTGTTTAATAATTGAAGTGAAAATTTTATCACCCTCTGATGTAGCTCTAAATTAACACAGAGAAAATGATTAAGACAATTATAAATGGATAGGGTAAAGGAACACAAAGTCAGGAATAATTCATATATCTCGCTTAAACTGGTTAAAATAGCAACTGTAGACTGTGTTATTCATATATAATATTATACATAGCAGCCACTTAAATAAAACTACATGAAGCAATTCACTAAGAAAACAATATAGGTAAATCAATATAATGATAAAATGTATTTAAATAACCTGCATGAAAGCAGGCAAACAAACAAAGAGAAACAGAAAACAAAGGAAGCAAACAGAAAACAACAACAACAAAAAATACATAAAAGACTTCAGAGAAAAATGGCAGAGTAAGAAATCCCTAGGCTCACCTTGTCTCACAGATACAATGAGATAACACCCACATTGATGCAAATAACCAAGAAAATGACCTGAAAACTGGCAGAAAAGACTCTCCACAGGTAAATCTAGAGAAGAGACTAAGTTGAAGTGGGTAGAAAGGGCCCAGATATAGTCAGGAGTCAACCAGACCAGTGGGGCTATATGTAGGAGGGAGCGACACCATGGCCTTGGAGAGGGGAGAGAAGCAGACCCCCACACCAGCACCTCAGTCATGGGAGAACAGCACTGGTAATACAAATACCCATTACATTTGGTTTTGAAAACCAGAGGGACCTAACTTTGTGAATTCTTACAATCAGTGAGACTTGACACTTGGAACTTAAAAATCAGTGGCTTAGCTCAGGGAGAGCCTGGAAGGCAATAAGAAACCGCGTCCTTGCCCTTAAAGAGATGGCATAATAAAGAGTCTCCCTGAGACACAGAAAAGAAGCAACAGTTTGGAAAATACCTGGGGTATACAGGAGGGAAATTTATTTACTAATTTCAGAGCATATGCTAGAAGGATAGGGATCTTTTGGAGACTTATCCAAGAAAAAAAGAGCTGGTTGGTGCTATTTCCCCTCCTCCAGCCCCATCTGCACCTAGAAACACCAGTACCTGTGGGAACCAGCACAACACACCACCTAGCTTGCTAACAGTACACCATGCCCTCTCCCCCTCTTCATGGTAGCTTCTGTGGATTTACTCTCAAAACCTGGTTGGCCTCAGCAGAAGATTACCTGGTAGGCTGCAGCTCCCCTCCCACAGTAGACCTTAATGGACTTTGCTGGCACCACAGACTGAGCCCCTGTATTCTCCTGTGGACCTACCCTCTCCAATAAGCCCTTCATAGAGCCCATCCAAACTGGTACCATGAGCTTGACAGTGTGCAAACATCCCCAGTAGAGCCAGCACCACCCCGAAGTGACTCCTGTCCCAGGGAGACAGGATAATAACCACACACACCAGTTTTGACTGTAGCCTCAGCAGTGGGCCGAGGGTAGACATCTAGTCTAACTACAACCCTCACTCCCAAATAAAAGCTTCTCGGGGACAGCACAGAGAAAGCTTTCTGCAGTTCAGTGCTACTGTATCTCTGGCAAATATTTATTCCTCTAAACTGGATGTAGGCAGCTAATATAATACAAAAACTTGATTTTTTCTTAAAAAATCAAAATAAATTTATTATTTTTAATTTTTTAATGCTTATTTATTACTTTAAGTGAGAGAACTTGCACAAACAGGGGAGGGAAAGAAAGGAAGGGAGAGAGAATCCCAAGCAGTCTCTGTGCCCTCAACATAGAGATCAATGTGGGCTTGATCCCACAAACTGTGAGATCATGACCTGAGCTGAAATTAAGAGTCAGACGCTTAACTGACTGAGTTACCAGGGTGCCTCATGAGAATTCATCTGGAACTATGAATATACATGTCTAGGAGATAAAAGCTTCAGAATATTTCAAGACAAAGCAACAGTAAGATAGAACTCCACCACAAAATATTTAAAGGTTATAATGCTATCACACATAATGTCATATTAATGGATTTTAAAGAAATTATCAAGAAAGCACCTAGGATATCTTTTTGTCACAACTAGCTATGAGGCCAAATAATCAAAATTTCCTAATATATCATACATACATATCAGTGGATCCCAAAGAACATTCACAAAGTGAATAAGTTGAGTGGCATTATAAATAATGGAAAAATATTATTTACTAAATTTCTATTTAAATTATCAGGAAGCAATTAAATGTTTAGAAAAATAGATTTGCAAATTATACTCAAAACCAAATTAATGTTAGTAATTTTGCATAATTACATAAAACCAATAAAAAGTAAATCTACCCAAAATAATCTGATTGAATACTGTGTTCACTAATCATCATGACCAATACCTTGACCACAGAACTAAAATTTTATTAAGATCTATTTATTCTTGTGATTAAATGCATAAATTTTTAATGAACTTGGATGTTCTTCTACAGGAGTTTTCTAGACTCTGTACTTTCCAAAATGCAATTATACTTCCAGGCAAGTCATTTACTGAGTACTTTTTAAAATCTGTATTTATTAATTTTGAGAGAAAGAGAGAGACAGAGAGCAGAGTGAGAAAGAGAGAGAGAGAGAGAGAGAGAGAGAGAGAGAGAGAGAGTCCTAAGCAGGTTCTCTGCTGTCAACTTAGAACCCAATGTGTAGTTCCATATCATCAACTTTGGGATCGTCACCTGAGCAGAAGTCAAGTGTTGGATGCTTAAGCAACTGAGCCACCCTTGCACCCGCTGAGAAACTTTTTTATCCTCACCATTAGGAATTAGAAGATAATAAAAGCAAGCATAACACCTTCTTCTTGATTTCTCGAGATACTGTATTTTACTTGTGGATTCACAGTAGATATGAAAACAAAAGAAAATCACAAAGGACTTCCTGAAGTAAAAAATAAAGTGATTTTTAAATTCCACTATATTATATCTTGACAATAATGTATCACTCTTACAACTTCCTCTTTAATATGCAGTGAAAAACGTTCAGTATTTCTGAAAATAAGCATCAAAATTTACTTCATAAATAGGCCTCTATAATCTTTCCAGAATAACTCTAAAAGAAGCATCTAATATGGTACATAAGATGTACTGTAAAAGTCCAACCAATATCAGTATTTTTACTTTGCAGCTTTTGCTGTTTCTTTAAATATTTATGTATTCTTACAAGTACAGCCAGCTTTGACTGAAACTAATGTGTTTCTCTTTAAAGAAAGATAACTTGTTATGACCAATAATGGCTCTGAACTTGTGGTTTTTCTTTGTAAAGAAAATTGATATTGTTCTAATATCTTTCTTTTAGTTCCAAAATTTTTGAATTGAACTAAAAAGTATTAAAGTCTCTTAAGGAAAAATACCTGTGTAAAGTACAAACACAGGTGTTAACTACCAGTCAAGAACCCGTAACTGGTGGACTCTGGAGAAAAATGAGAGAAAGGTAAGGGATGGGATAAAGATGCATTTTCATTGCATACATCTTGCACTTAATGATTTATGGAATAATATACATGTGTGATCTATTTAAATGAATCAATATATAAATACAGTGAAAAATACACATAAATAAATAAAACTAGTATCTAAGATAAAACTTTATTCTTTATATCTATGTCTTTTTATCAAAAATATTCTATGTGTTAGAAAAATTCCATTAGGGAATATTTAAGAAAAAAATGTTTTGAACTCTCCGTGGTGTGTTAGCATGCCTGCCATTGGGTTTGCCATGTTCAGGAATCTGCAAATAGTCTGCGGCTGCCAATTTGCTTCCTTGGTTGTTACTGATCTATGGGGCATGTGCCATGAGTAAGTCATAAAGTATCATCTTGACTATTTGCTTCTCTGAAAAATGGAGCCCATTAGTCTTGTTGCTTTCTTGCCTATGGAGGGCATTATAAATAATTTATCAAATACCTTTAGTTTGCTCATCGTTTTACCTGGAAAGAAGGCAAGAATGTGACAATGATGACAGAAAACCATAAAGTTAAAAAGTGCCAACCTAAAACATATCATGGTGATTAACAAATTTAAATTGGTTGTATTTCTCAAGTTAAAGATGATATCTTTACTGTTGATTTTGAGTATTATTAGACCAAAGGAAACCTATCAATGATAGTTATAAATACTTCTGAATATAAAAATGATAAGTAAACTGACATAACCAGAGAAATCACAGTAGGAAGTAGTTAAAAATCCCAAATGAGGCCAGGCTGCTATTTCAGCAGCATAACATTTTCCCAAAACCTCGGTGTCATGAGTTCCTCTTTAGCTTCCTTTTCACATTTCTGTTTATAATTATTTAAATGGATATGAAAGCAGAAGTGGGTATCAAATGCAGAAGTTATAGTCGACCTGCCATTTGATACCCCAGGGAGCTTCAATCAACTCATGGAAGGTCCAAATGCCATCCTTCTGCCCATGATGTCCCTAAAAGACCATAGTTCTGAATGTAAATTCTGTTATCTATGTGTGCAACCAAAATGAAAAGTCTTCTGAAAACTTATTTTTTTAAAAAAAACTTTAAAATAAAGAGTGCGTTGTGAGAGTCTTGACCAATTTTAATATAATTTTCCACAAGGAAACTCTATCTGTGCCCTAATATGATCAGCAAGTGGTAAGTGATACAGAAGTGTTGGGGTTGGTTCTCACCAAAGTCAATTTTGGTGAAAAACACCAAAACAGAATCGCTTTAGTTCTTAGCTCAGAAATGAAGGCTTGAAAGGAATATATCCTGAATGTTGTAGTAAATTGTAAGAGTCATAAACTCCTTTTACTTACATTGCATAGCAATTTTGATATAGCATAAAATATTCCATATTAAAATAACTTCCTTAGAGATCACTATGTTTAGCATTAAAGATTCAGGCAAAAAAAGACATTATCTTTGCCTTCGTAGAATTTATGGTGTAGTCAGCCAGAGAAAAATTAGATTGTAATATAATAAAATGTACAGCAAAGTGAGCACATAGAAAGAATACTCAATCAGGATCTACGAAGATTTGGGAGGAGAGGAAAGACTTCCTACAAGTAAGGATTGAGAAACACATAACACATAGAAATTAGTCCATAAAAGAAAAGATGAAAGAAATGTAGTCTAGATAAAGGAGTCTAGATCTTTTTTCTTTTCTTTTCTTTTTTCTTTTTTCTTTTACTTTTCTTTTCTTTCTTTTCTCCTTCTCCTTCTCCTTCTCCTTCTCCTTCTTCTTCTTCTTCTTCTTCTTCTTCTTCTTCTTCTTTTTTTTTTTTTTACAACATCTGTTGCAAAGGCAAGGATGAGACCTGGACCATGGTTTGCTCAGGAAACTAAGATGGGCAGGTGGCAATGGGAGATGGATGAGATATCTCTGATTACTACAAAAGTAAGCTGGAATCAAGACATTTATAGCAATGCATGTTTGAAAAGCTATGGCAAGGATGCTAAAGGCCTGATGAAGCCATGAGAAATGGTATAGAGAAGCACTTATGCAGGAAGAGGTTTACCCTTGAGTGCTGGAAGAACTCCTCCACTAACCTAATGACACAAAAAGAAAGAGGCCTGCAATTAAAAGGAGCAATCCTACTTCCTCTCTAGTTGGTGACTTTCTCACTTTGTGTTTCATACTAGCCAACAAACTTCAAGGTACGTCCATTTACTATGCTCATCATAAATATATTCTTTATGTTAACTTAACATAAGTTAATGTCCTGGTTTCACATGTAGATAGTTAGGAAAAGCAAATGTTGCTGTTTTGTTTTGCTTTATTTGGGCATGGCAATGATTGGATTATTGGAACATTTTATATGTACCCTTGCAAATATACAATAGTGTACTTTTAATAAATACATACAAACATATATAAAATCAGGATAGGGTAATAGAAGATGTAGAATGATAACATTAATAACCAGTATTTGTTACCATACAAATATGTGAAATCAACCCAGAAAGATCAGAGTGAAATGGAGGTTGAAGATGGCACCCTACAAAACACCAGTGATTAGGATATGAGGGGTGGAACAGATGTCTTTCTAGCTGAGAAAAAGTAGACATAGAAAAAGATTAAAAACCAGAGGAGAGTTGTATTCTAGAAATCAAAAGAAAAGAGAATTTAATGAAAGAGTTCATTAAAGAGATGATGACTAAATGTAATTTTTCATAAGATGAATAAACTCCAGTAAAAGTAAGAAATAACTTTTCTGACAATAACAAAGGTACTGATCAAAATGAATGTGGCAAGACAGAATAGTATACAGGCATGTACAGAAGATTGACATATAGGACCTTTCTAATAAATTTTAATTGGTCCTAATCTTCAGATTAGTCTGTCTATTTTAATAACTTTCTCTGTTACATATATGTGAATGCATATATGAATAAAAAAGCACACATATATTTACTAAATACATACACACACTTTACCCAAAATAATGTACTATAGGGTCACATAGAGACCTACCATGGAGAATTTCCGGAGTTAAAACTTAAAAGTTACTTGAAGGGTCTTGAATATAAAACTAAATATTGGGGGGGTTCCCTATGCTTTTTAGAGAAAACTTTTAAGAACTTAATACATTTGTCCACATAGAAACTGTTATTTGTAAGTCATGCCCACAAAAAAATTAGGCATTAACAAACCATCAGAAAAATAAATTAAGAAAAACATCCTATTTATAATTATATGAAAAAGAATAAAATACCTAGGAAAAAATTAATCAAGAAAGTGAAAGACCTATACTCTGAAAACTAGGACGTTGCTGAAAGAAACTGAACACAAGAAAATGTAGATTTTCTGTGCTCATGGATTAGAAGAATTAATATTGTTAACATTTCCAAACTACCCAAAGCAATCTGTTCAATGCAATTCGTATTCAAAATTCCGATAGTATTTTTCACATAAGTAGAATAAACAATCCTAAAACTTTTATAGAAGCATGTGCATGCACACACACACACACACACACACACACACACACATGCCAAAGCAATCTTGAGAAAAAAAAAAGCTGGAAGCATCACATTTTCTGATTTCAAACTATATTACAAAACAGTATAGTATGACATAAAAACAAACATGTAGATCAATGGCACAGAATAGAGAGCCCAGAAATAAACCTATGTTTATATGCTCAATTATTTTATGACAAAGAACCAAGAGTATATAATAGAAAAAGGAAAGTCTCTTGAATAAAGAGTTAGGAAAACTGGACAGTAATATGCAGAAGAATGAAAGTATCACTTTCTTATATCGTATATAGAATTAAGTCAAAATGGTTAAAGACTCAGATGTAAGACCTGAAACCATCGAACATCTCAAAGAAAAACAAAGGTGATAAGTGCCATGGCATCAGTCTCAGTGTTGAGTTTTGGGATCTGACTCCAAAAGTAAAGATAAACAAGTGGCCCTACTTTAACTGAACACTCCATATAATTATTAAGCCACTAAAGTTTGATAAATGGTCTTCTTGTCTATGGCAGTAGATGGATTATTCAGAAGAAAATACAGAATTAGTTCCTCCAGAAGAAGGACTTCTGTTTTTTCTTACTTCTATATGTCCAGGAGCAACTTATTTCCTGGAATTTATTGTATAATCAATAAATGACTGCTAACTATTATTTTTGAAATTTCTGGGAAATCACGTATAGTATGCAGCAAGAATCACAAACATGATTCATATTTTTTGATCCAGTAATACCACTTCTGGGAATTTATGTTAAGTAATAATCCAACAGGAAAGAAAATATAGTCTATGGAAATGTCAACATAACTTATTTATAATTAACAAATAATGGAAGAAGCAAATGCCAAGAAATAGGGACATGAGTAAGAAAGAGGATGTTTACCTACTACATCACATATTTTGTTACAACTAGAAATAGTTATTATGACTATGAAGCAACATGGAGAAACAGCTTTTTGAATATCAGAAAAGAAATTTTATCTATGTTATGGTTACAGCTGTAAAAAATGGTATGTGGTGATTAGGTATTAAAAGAAATAAAAATGAAAGCCATTTTACTTGGTAAGTTTTATTATGGTTGATTATATAATCATTTCAGTTCATTATGCAAGAATGTTATATGAATTATAAATATTTCTGATTTAGAAATCTATCATGCCCCCATTCAATAATTTCAATCACTATAAAAGTAGAATATGGTTAAATAAGACCTAGCTTTACTCAAATAAAAATAATTATAATCTGTCCTAAAAGAGGGAGCTTTTTAACAAAGGAAATAA
The DNA here is from genome assembly GCF_006229205.1 of Suricata suricatta. NCBI lineage: Eukaryota > Metazoa > Chordata > Mammalia > Carnivora > Herpestidae > Suricata > Suricata suricatta. Next base: position 97,467,203 of record NC_043706.1, read on the forward strand.
AAAGCTATTATAATTAACTCCTAGAGCCCCAACAATATTTTTACCAAATAAATATCATAAGATATTCTTGGAGCTGGTTCCGAAATAGGTCTGAATGCTAGTGTACTTTCAAATGAATGGAACTTACAAATATATATATATTTCTCTTCTTTCTACCTCCCTTTCTCATCATCACTCCCTCCTTCTTTCCTTCTTTTCTTCTCCAGTTAGCACAGAAAAGATGGAAACGTGTTTGAAATTTTCATCAGTGAATTATACCACCTGTTTCATGACATGACAACATGAACATACAAGGACTCCCACACATACCTATTCACTCACCCAATACATACACAAATAAAATAATTCAAATCATGAGTATTTAATGCAACTAAAGAAATAAGATGAGTTTCAGTATAAAAATTCAAGACGAAATCAGTTTCATAGAGAACCATTTAATGCCTGTTTTCTCTAGTGAGTATTTGTTGAATAAATGCCTGACTTGTGTATGCAGAATCTGGTCTGTATCTTGCTTTTATTATATTCTAATAGCAAATCTGCAGAAGTAACTAACTTTTGTCACCTCACACTCTTGGAATGATTATCATTACCTGCCCAAAAGTGAAACTTATGATCATGAATTACCTCTCCTCAATTTAGGTCAGTTGGCAACTTCTTAGAAATACTTATAATTTAAAGGACAGAGAAAAAGAAGCTCACACAAATGATAGAGGTATAAGGAAAGCATGAAGTTTCATGGAAGATAAAAGTAAATCCTTTAAGACAGTTACTAGGGGTAGAGGTAAGGTGACAGAAATAGGGAGGAAGTGAAGACAATAAGTACAAAGAATGGATGGGTTCAAGAGCTTTCGATGACAAAAGAGTGTAAGAGACTGGTAATAATCTAAAGATAGTATTAGTAGCAAAGTCTTTGTTTTGATGTTTTACATAGGGAGCATATGTTGACCTGAATGTTTTATTGAGAAAGGATAAGATCCAGGAAAGAAGGAGTAGATTATGATTCAGGACAGAGCAGACAACTGATAACGCAAGACCCTTTGAGATGACAAGAAGTGTCTTGGAGAGCACTTCAATGGATTAATCTTCAATGGAATAATTAACTCTCTTGGATTAAAAAAAAAGGATAAAGATAAAGTGGCCTTATTGAGCAGTCTGTCGCTAAAAGAGGTAAGAAGTTAGGTCAGGTGTGGGAGAGGAAGGGAAGTGTTTGGATTGTGAATAGAATAGTAAGGCTTCAGAATTTTTGTTGAGGTCAAGAAGAATAGGAAAGAAACTTAGAGCGGAGTGAGGTCCCACCAGACCCAGGAAACAGAGAATGGGTACTGAAGCCAAACTGCATGGTTTCATAAATTCTCCAGCACTGTTTAGTTATAATTGGTAAGGCAGATGATTACATAGATTAAGAATTAAACTGTGAGGGCAATTATAAAACAAAACAAAAGCAATGGAAATGAAGATTCAAAGGATCTTCATGAAAGAACTTAGAAGATTAACTGAGAAAGACAAAAGAGTGTACCATCATCAGCAAGCAAAAAGGATAATGATCTCTACTATGACAGAAATAATAAATTTAGCATGAATCAGGTGTATATTGTTATTTTTATTGACTGCAAATAAAAATATAACCTTTCTATTATTTTAAGAGCAAAATATCTTCTCTGTTTAGAAATTAGGTAAACAAGAGAAGTCATGACATAGATGTCGGTTGTATATAGTAGCCTCTTCTATTAAAGGAAAAGCATTTTGAGAGATTTGAGGTGCTATTAATTCCATTTCCTAATTATTCCACACCCAAAACAAGTAAGGTGAGTCATTTGTCTCAACTGGCCCTGTGAAACATTAGAATGCTTTAGGGTCATTGGAATTAAGGAGCCATATGGAACCTGTAGTGCACTTATAGCCAAGACAGATGGCACAAAACGGAGCCAGCCTTGAGGCTGTATAAACACCCCAGTGACCATGAGCAGCCAATTAAGAATTGAGACAAGAGGAAAATGTCATTCCATCTCCTGTAAAATTGATCTGGTGCAGGCATTCTTGCTGCTGTTAATAAACCTGCCTCATGGTCTACTAAACTAAAGACAGAGGAAATGTTTTCTTCTGATCCCTCTTAAAGAAAACATCTAAATTCTGGTCCATTTGTTAGGATGTTAAGGATTAGAGTTTCTGCTTCTACCTGGGAGAAAGCCTAGAAGACTAGATTAATTCCAGCAAGATGAAGATACAATATTCCTTTAGTTCCTAAAGTAGATTAATATCCCCATTACTCATTCATGAAGCGGTTTCTGTGTATCTATTTTTTACCAGTCATGCTATAGTTCTGATGGTACCAAATCTAAGCCAAAGTTCCTGTTTTCAAGGAGGTTATGAAGGAGAGAAACAATAAAACTAGAATTATACACAGTAGATTAGATATTCTAATACAAATGCAGTTCTCTTTGAGCATAGATAAAAACTAAGTCTCCACTCAGGGCACGAGTTCTTCTGAAAGAAGATTTTTCTGTGAGGAATCTTAAAGGATAAACACAGATAGCTAGTACAAAGGATGATAGAGGAGGACAAGCATTTGACATAGAAGATAGAAAGTGCAAAGACAAATACAGCAAAAAACAACATCATGTAATCAGGCACCGAGTAGAATATACTGTGGTTAGAATGTAGGGCATATGGCAGCATATGTGTTGTGGGTGAGGGTAAATAGGTTTGTAGGAGGCAGGTCTGAAGGCTTTGAGTGGCAGTCTCAGATGTTTTATCATCACAGTATAATGCTGTAAAAAGCTACGTCTTAAAATATTTACCTATTTATGTCTGTAGAGGATAGATGTTGAAATATGCAAGGGTGTCGGTATTATCAGAGCAAGGATGGTGCAAGATGGTCACAGGGAGATCAGGTAGGAGGATAACACTATTATCTGAGCTAGAATGATGAAAACACGAACCTCTGTCTTTCAGAAGGGATCAGAGATGGTGTGGAGGAGAGGATGATATAGAGTGCAGCATTGATAAATCTTGTGTTCAGAGTTTTGGACAAATAGCTTTTGGCTATGGGTTTGTCATTCACAAAAGTTGGCGTGGTAGGAAAAATATTGGCCTCCTCTAAACGTCTTTGTCCTGATTCCTGGAACCTGTTGTGTAACATGGCAGAGGGAATTAAAGTTGTCCATGGAATTAAGGTGACTAATAAACGGGCCTTAAAACAAGGAGATTATTCTAGATTATACTGGTGGACCAATATAATCACAAGAAAACTTTAACGTGAAAGAGGAAGGCAGAAAAAGGGTTACGAATGGTGGAATAAGTGGCCATGTGCCATGGATGTCAGTCTCTAGAAGCCAAAAAAGGAAAGAAAACAAATTCTCCCCTAGAGCATTGAGAAGGAACATAGCCCAGCCAACAGCTTGATTTTAGGCCATTTTAGACTTCTGACCTCCAGAACTGTAAGACAATAAGTGTGTGTTGTATTAAACCACAAAGTTTGTGGTGAGTTATTACAAAATTAGTACAGTGGGAGCATATATGTAAAAGGGCAAGTCAAGAGGAAGACGACGAGATTAATTTTAGCCAGGTTGAGTTCAAAGTATCTGTGAAGCTTCTAGGTAAGGCAGTATAAATGATTGTGGAATATGAAAATCAGGAAGCCAAAGTGAGGCCTGTGTTGTACAACTGAGGAAATCACTGAAACCCTGCATTTGGATGAAATAACTTATTGGTGGAGTGTAGAGTGTACTGAAAAGATCAGAGGAATAAGGATAAAATTCTAGGGAAGATACACACATAGATATGTGTGTGTATTGTATATATATATATTTCTGTATATATCTATATAGGTGTTTACATCTGTATACACACATAAATGTATATGTATGCATATATGTATCTTATTATACACAACTATATTTATTAATTAGTGGATAAAGTAGAAATTGTGAAGATGACCAAGATGATTTGACCAGGGTAGACAGTGAAAATCAGGACAGCCTAATGTCCAAGAAACCACAGGAAATAGAGATTAAAGAAAGGTGGCCAGTAGTGTAAATACCACAAATTTCAAGTAATAGAATGATGGGAAAGTGTGCTTTGGAATCAACAGAGAGGGGAATTTCACTGACATAGTAGGAGGTAAAATCCGAATCACTACTGATTAATCAAAATAGAAGTGGGGAAGTGAAGGCATCGAGTGCCAGATATGACCTCAAGAAACTTAATTTATCTGACTTACTCAAATGTAAATGAAGGCTGAGAAGTACTTTTTGTTTGGACATTCAGTGCCCATTCGTAAATCCCTGATTCAAATTTGCTTCCCTAGGAAGAAAAAGCTAAGAAATGGTCTATCCAAATATATGTTTGTAAATCAAATGCTGTACTATAATGTGCTATAATTTACTTGTTCTGCTATTTTAGAGAATGTGGTGCTCTATTTTGGATTTTAAGGAAAACTGAAACAATTGTACTACATAACAATTTGTTGGCTTAACTCTCTTTTTATGGAAGTTTTCTTTGTTTCAAGCCACATCAAGTACTTGTCTTTTCTAAAATGGCTAGGTGTGTAGAATGGAAACATTATAGATACAGCTCAATCTTTTATTGAGGGCTCACTGACATCACTGTGAAAACAATGAATATATGTAGTTATAACACAGCAGTACTTCTGTTGCCTAATGAGATGTGAGAAGCCTTTAAATTTATACCTATACCACAGTTATTTTGTGTTCTTGTGACTAGTGTTCACACTGCCAGTACACCAAAACTGGCAACTATAATTTCTCATTTCTGTAAATAAGATTTTTGTAGGTGCTCCTTCAACCTCAATCAAATTATTTGTTTTCTCTAGTCTATGATTGTACAGGCTATATTACCAAGATTGTTAATATTTTGTATCAAACGGGAATAGTAAATAATCTGTGATGATGATTTCCTAGGTATATTCATTAATGGATGTCCATTGTAAGCCATCAAAGGCCTTCTTACTTACCTTTAGGTTCTAAGCTAGTGAGCTGAGGATGCTATATAAATGTTAACATTAATATGGACCAGCAAGGAAAAAAAAAAAAGATGTTTGACTTGACTGCACTCATAAATTAATTTTGCCCATTGGAGTTAGCATCTTGATATATGAAAATAGTTCTTTGTTACATTAAAATACTATACCAAAAATATTATAAGAAGGGAAAACTACAAACTAATATCTCTTATGAGCACAGATATAAATTTATTCAATAAAATATTAGCAAATCAAATCCAGTGTGTACAAAGGACTACATACCATGACATAAATTTATATGTTGAAAATGTGAAAGGACTGATATAAAACAAAAAACAAGTCTCTTAAAAGTAATAATAAGTATAGGAAGGTTGCAAGATATAAAATAAATGTGTAAAAGTTGATTGCTTTCCTATCATAAGCAATGAAATGTTGAAATTTGGAATTTACAAAATGACATTTATAATGCTGTCAACAAATAAAATAAGCATTTCACAAACAGAAGAGTTATCTAACAAAATATATACTGGACCTACATACAGAAAACTATAAAATTGACGAAAGAAATACCTGAATAAATGAAGATATATTCTGTGTTCAGTTGAAATACTTGACATTATTAAAATATTAATTTTTTGCATGGTGCCTGGGTGGCTCAGTTGATTAATTATTCGACTCTTGATTTCAGCTGTGGTCATGATCTCACAGTTTATGAGTTTGAGCTCTGCCTCAGGCTCTCTACTGTTAGAGTGGAACCTGCTTCAGATTCTCTGTCTCCCTCTCTCAGCCCTCTCCTACACATCGTCTCTCTGTCTCTCTGTCTCTCAAAAATAAATAAAATATAAATTAAATATGTAAACAAAAATAAACATTTAAAAATATTAATTCTTTGCAATTTGATGTATTAATTCAATATAATCCCAATAAAAGTCAGTTATTTTGCAGATATTAACAACCTATTCTAAAATTTATATGGAAAGGCAAAAGACCTAGAATAGCCAACACAGCACTGGAGAAGAACAAAATTGGAGGGCTTACCACCAATCTTAAGATTTACCAGTAACAAAATTTACAATAATCAAGACATTGTAGTATTGATTGATTAGCTGGCTGAGTAAAAAATAGACATGTAGATTAATAAAACAGGATGAAAGCCCCAGAAACAGACCTACACAAATGTAGCCAACTGATCTTTGACAAAGGAACAAAATGATAGTCTTTTCAACAAATCTCACTAACAAATATCCACATGCAAAAAAGCAACCATAATCTAGACACAAATTTTACACCTTTGACAAAAGTTAATTCAAACTTCATTGTGGACTTAAATGTAAAATTTAAAACTAAAATTTCTAGAAGAAAACATATGATATAATCTAGGTAACTTTGTGATTATGAGTTTTTAGATACAACACCAAAAGCACTAAAATTAGGTAAGATGTACATTACCAAAATAAGAACTATAATATCTGACAAAATTGCCAACTTCATAAGTAAAGGTATTAGTATTTGTTTAAGTCACTCAGATGGCATTAAGATTAGTGCTTATTTTATCACAGTAATTAATAACAGCTTACATACATACTTTTATGGATACAATACTTTAAAATATTTCTTGTCTTTGATGTGTAAAGCAGTTTTGTTAGTTGGCTAGAGAAGGGTAAACTTTATTGCAATCAGATGGAGAGAGGAAACAGACTCAAAATTACTTATTTCTATATTTCAATATAGAAGTTTAAATTTCATTTCTGCAATCTTCTAACCATGATATCTTGGGCAAGTTATTTAACTTTTCCAGGGCTATTCTTTCTTATCAATAAAATAGGTATAATAAAAATAGCCACTTCATCGTATTAGGAAGATTTATTGCATTAAAGAAAAAAAGACTCAGAATAGTGCCCCAAGTCTATTAAGAATTTAACTATTATTAGTTATTACTTCATTGCTTTTGAAAATAATTTATAAAATTCTAAGAGTAATCAGAGACCACTCAGGTCCAATAAACATTTTATATATAAGGTTCACTGCTGCTATCAAGCTAAACACCCAACTTTTTGAAGATCAGCTATTTTTCTGTTGATGAACAGTTTGTTAGTCATGGTTCTGGTCCTGAGAAAACATACATGCTTACCTTTCCCTCCCTAAGAAACCTAATATCACCCTAGTAGCTACTGTATAGTCACATACAGATAATTGAAATCTTGTACAAAAATTCTTGTTTGGAGTTCCCAAATTCTAGGCATGTCTGTGATTCAGTTTGGTCAATTACTACTTTTCTCTTCATACTATCAAAATACAAACACTTATTCTGTAGCCCAATGAGTGAACTAAGCGTGAACTCTTGATGAAGACTCTTTCATGATAGTGATTAATGGGCTGCAAGGATTTTGAAATAAAAACCTGAAACCACAAACTAGTCATACAGTTGGCTAAATATTTTGTTTGGGTGCTCACACCCAACCTACAGATAACCTTGTGTTGACCCTGTATTCCAAACCAGGAAGGAAGGGCTGGGGTTTTCAAGAGGGAGATTTGTGGTTTGGGTTTGGTCTGTCTATAAAAAGGGCTGTGGTGCAAGGTCTTAACGAAGTTCATCTTCCAAGTCTCTAGACAGACGGAGCACAAGGTTCTCACAGAAGAAAGTTGTGACAGCTGGAATTTGGCATCCACAGTCTCTCAGAGCAGGCTGCTGATCCCAGACTGATAGTTTTAAAACCCTAAAACAAGCCTGTTACCATTCTTGAAATTTGTTTCAGCAGGCGCCAGAGAGGAATGTTAGTGTCCCTCATTGCTAGTCAAGAGTCTCAGACTAGCATAATTCTTAAGAACTTCTGGGGTCTTGGCTCCGTCCTCTTTCAGAGATTATATTTCCCAGTTGGTGGCAGGACACTGGAAAGACCACATGTTTTGTTTAAACACGTGGAATGAGTGGTAAGATCAGACAGAGCCCTTAAGGCAAATGTCAAAAGGCCATCACCATATAAGAGAACTAAGCAAAATGCACTAGAGATAGGCAATTTCTCTGAATCTCGGGGAAGTAGCTTTTTAGTTCTTTAGGAGAAGAAAAAATATCTGTTTTCTAGGTTTAGATAAAAATTGTCTCACTTGTATTTATTGTGCTTCTCATGCAAAAGAAAGAAAATGTACAGGCGCTGTTCATTTTTTGAATATAAAAATATTGTAGCTAATAAATGGTCTTTGATTTGCCTTTTAATATTCTACTTTGTCTTTTGTCTTAGTACTAAATTATTACTTCTATACAAAAAGACAGACTATTAAAGAATACCAAACTTAAACTACTCTAAGGTGAGGAGTATAATTTGATTAAATTGTGGTTGGTAAAAAATTAAAGACTATGTAATATTTATGCAAACATATGCAATTTTGCCTAAATATTTCAAATCTTTGTTCTGTCACTTATTAGTGTAATCTTTGGTGAGCCTCCAAACCTCTAGAAGATTAAGTTTCTTACAATAAAATAAAGAATAATAATTAAGTTATGTGTAGTTATGAGAATTTATTGACTAAATATGAGAATATATTTTGAAAACAATAAAATGATATAAAAGTAACATTATGTATGATAATCTATACCCATGTTTATTCATTTAAATCCTTAAAATTCATCGTTACTTATAAAATAGATTTAAAAATTGTAATATTGATAGGCAATTTAAATCAAAAGTTTCATTTCTATTTTAAATAACACAATTATGTAGGAAAAGAAAACAAAACAAAAAACCCTAAAAACATGAAGAGTTAAACAAGGCCAGTTAGTATTAGGAGAACTATAGTGACTACCTTTTAGAAGCAGAAAGGGTCAAGGGCCCCTGGGTGGCTCAGTCAGTTAAGTGTCCAACTTTGGCTCAGGTCATGATCTCATGGTTTGTGGGTTCAAGCCCTACATCAGGCTGTGCTGACAGCTCAGAGCCTGGAGTCTGCGTCAAATTCTGTGTCTGCCTCTCTCTCTCTCTCTCTTTGCCCCTCCCCCTCTCATGCTCTGTCTCTGTCTCTTAAAAAATAAATAAACACTAAAATTTTTTTTTTTAAAGCTGAAAGGGTCAGCCAAGACCTACTTCTGGGACCACAGGACTTCAACTTGTCCCAAATGTCCTGGGAAGGAACTCTAGCCTCAAAATTTAGATATAATTTTCAAAGTCATCATTTTTTTTCAGTGATATACAGACTGTCAGTGTGGATGAATTCATAAGGAGTGTTTGCAGGATGAGAAAAAATAAACACACACACACACACACACACACACACACACACACACACACACATACAATGACATTCATGAGAAGACCCACCACCCTTCTCTGGAAGGGAAGGAAGTGCTTAGAAAAATTAACACTACCCAAACCTAGGAAGGAATACCTAACAAATCAGAAAAAGAATCTAGAATGAAAGGTTTTTCTGACACTAAGTTTCCAACAAGGAAGATATAATTATGTATGGGTCATCCTGTCAATGGTACAGAGAAATCAAATAAAGGAAAACAGGAAAATGTATATAGTCAAGTGGCCAGTAATTAAATTGTATGAGCAGCTTCAATGGCATGATGAGAAAATGGTCTATGGTCAGTTGAGGTACAAAGGCACAAAGAGCAAGGAAGGATGTGGAGGCTTCAACTATGAATCATCCCATATTTGCTGCTTTAAGCTAAGAGGCACTGATGGGGACTATATCCTTAGATACATGAAGGATAAAGTAAAGGCACAAGATTGGAAGCAGGATCACTACTGAAACAAATTCCCTCAGAGGCTGAGAGGGTGAAATGGGTACCATTTGATTTGGGCTAAAGAGAGAAAGGATAGAAGGAGACCAGGGTAGCATAGACAGGGAGTTTTTCAGTTTGGGAATTGGAAATAAATTGAGCATCATTATCTCATACATGAAATGCTCATCTTTAGTATACTGCTATATTATATTTAGCATATTACCACAGAGTTCAATGCAATAAAAAAACTTTAGTTATTCATTTTTATAGTAAATATTGGCCAATATATTATTGCAAAGATAAAAAGAAAAAGATGCTGGCAAGGATGTGGAGAAAAGGAATATTTGTGCACTGTTAGTAGGATTATCGATTGGCACAGGCACTATGGAATATCCTCAAACAATTAAAGATAGAACTACCATATGATCCAGCAATCCCACTACTGAAAATATACCCAAAGGAAACAAAAACACCAACTAAAGAAGATGTCTGGGTGCACCTGGATGGCTAAGTAGGTTAAGCATCCACCTCAATTTCGGTTCAGGTCACCATCTCATGGGTTGTGGGCCTGACCCCCTTGTTGAGCTCTGCACTGACAGCCTGGGCCTGCTTGGGATTTTCTCTCCTTGTCTCTCTGCCGGTCTCCTTCTTGCTTTCTCTGTCTCTTTCTCAAAATAAATAAATAAACTTAAAAAAATGTTCTAGTACTTCTAGGCCCATTGCATGTCTGTATAAATTTAAAAAAGAAAAAACCCTGCACCTCCATGCCTATAGTAGGATCATTTACAATAGCCCAGATATGAAGCAACCTTAGTGTCCAGAATGAGTGAATAGATAAAGAAGTTGTGGGATTTTAGATAAATGATAGATAAGATAGATAGATAGATAGATAGATAGATAGATGATAGATAGATGATAGATAGATAGATAGATGATAGATAGATGATAGATGATAGATAGCACATTATTCAGCCATAAAAAAGAGAAAATCCTACCATCTGTAATATGAATGGGCCTTGAAAGTATTATGCTAGGTGAAATAATTCAGATTGAAAAAGATAAATACTATATAATTTCACTTGTATATAGAATCTAAAAAAAAAAGTTATGCAAAAATAGATCAGACATGTGGTTGACAGAGGTTGGGGTGAAGAGGAGGGAAAATTGGAGGAAGTTAGTCCAAAAATGAAAATTTCCAGTTTTAAGATAAACAAGTACTAGGGACATAATATACTACATGGCGACCGTAGTTAACACTGCTGTATGGTATATAGGAAAGTTGTTAAGAGGAAATCATAAGAGATCTCATCTCAAGGGGACTTTTTTTCTTCTTTATATTGTATCCATGTGCAATGATGGATATTAGCTGAAAATATTGTGATACTCATTTCAAAATATATGTAAATGAAACTGTCATGCTGTACACCTTAAATCGTGATGTGTGTTAATTACTTCTCAGTAAAACTAAAAAAAATTAAATAAAACTATGTTAATATATATGTGTATTAACATATATATTGGCCAAAAGAGGTTCATAAGCAAAATACTATAAACAGTTATTTTTTCATGCATTCATTTGTTCAATAAATGTATCACAAGTCTAGCAAGTGTCAGAAACTTTGTTTCTACACAGGGCACAAGATAAAAAGTGATATTTAGTTTCAACCTTAAGGATTATAACTAAATGTGCAATGACATGGTTTGACTATAAGGATTCTTAAATATCACAATGGACTCCTTGTGAGAAAATCGAGTATTTTATAACTGTCTGAAAAATATTGTGCTTACTGTTTTGTCTAAGACTAATATTTAAGCATGAAGCTGTCACCCGGGTGAGGCTAGACAATATGTCTTATCCAGGGAATGAATCGCAAATAGTTCTGGGACATTCTAGATGATGAAATTGAATCTTATGTGGCATAAAATTGGTCTTACAAATTTAAAAGCAGGAAAGAATCTAAGTCTCCAATATTTTTTCTAGTGTGCTAAATCTCACAAAACAGTAAATAAAAATTGTTTTTATACTCTTCATCAATATTTAGTAATATAAGATGTTAACACTTCACTTAAGTTTACTTGGGTTGAGACATTTTTATTGAAAAATGATTCCGACTTTTGGGAAGATATTTTAAATATTCAAGAGCTTGTGTGTGTGTGTGCATGTGTGGGGGGGGTGTATGTGAGACAGAGAGAGAGAGAGAAAAGCCATTATAAAAACTTTAAACCCAGAGAACACTGAAATCCAGCAAGTACATATATAATATTAAATTTCAAGAACTTAGGATTTGCTTTTATATGTATTTACTGGATATATTTATTTAGCATTATTTGTTAATAGTAAAACTGTAACTCATGAATTACTTTTAGATAACTTTAGGTCCACTCTGACTTTCCATTAAAAAACACACACCAAAAAATGTAAATGAAAACATGGAATTTAATAAGTTATCCCATGAGATATATATTACATACAGGCACCTATACAACATAGAAATTTAAAAATCTATAAAGAAACTAGATGTTTTAAATTAACCTGAAATTAATATTTAATAGCAGACATATACTTTTGAAAAAATGATCAGGTCCCCAATGTCTTAACCTTGACCTTTATGTGAACATTTACAGTTGTAGAATTGTCTTTTGTCTCCTATTTCTCTCCCTCTTAAGAGCTATATTCAGAACTCTCTGGGAGGTTATAGCACAGTGTAAAAGAGATATTCACTGTATATATAATTTAATGGACACACAGATAAGATATATACAGATGTATACACAAATACATATATCTGTATATATCTGTGTGTGAATGGTGTGTGTGTGTGTGTGTGTGTGTGTGTATATATATATACATTTGAGTATGTATATACATTATACACACGAGTAGCTACCATGCAATTCCATTTGTTTCTCTCATTGTATTTTTCACTGTGTTTTAGTATGAGTAAGATAGATTTGATACTGCAGAATAGATTAGGTAGCCAGAGAAGTGAGCTATTCATTTCAATACTGTTTTCAATAGAAGATCTGCTGTCTGGAGTATAGTCACTAATACAGTGTACAATAACTAACAACTGACATTATGATATAATTTTCTTATGATGTTGGAATTCCTAGCATGAAAAGCATTTTATCTACAATTGTTCTCAATCATCCTTTTGAAAAAAATTATTTCCTCAAGCAAGAAGATAAACCATCTGCATCCAAGGTTTATCAAGTTCTAGTGAACAACTCATGATAAAAGAACTTAATTGCATAGTTTTAAGCTACATTTAAAAAATTTTAAGAAGTCAAAATCCTTTTTTCAATTCCAATGTATTTCATTACTGATAGAAAACGCACATAGGGACAAAAGAAACATATAGCTGTTTTTTACAATTTTTGCACTGCCAAGAAAAAGCAATTTATCTTTAGTTTTCCTTGGTGAACTTGGGTACTTTCTCACCCCTATGACCCTGTGGAAAGTGTGTTTTCCTCTTTCATATTCACTGCACATACAACTAATAGAAGACATTATGGATGCTTATAAGTGAGTATTTAAGTTATTTGGAATTTGCACTTGCTTTTTATGCATCTATTATGTATAAGATAAATAATATATAAGTCACTGGCAATGATGCAATAGGAGCAATTCTCTGAAAATTAAAAAAAGATTAATGTTTATTTACTTTTGAGAGAAAGAGACAGAGCATGAGCAGGGGAGGGGCAGAGAGAGGGAGACACAGAATCCCAAGCAGGCTCCAGGCTCTGAGGTGTCAGCACAGAGCTGGACGTGGGGATTGAACTCATGAGTTGACCTGAGCCAAAGTCAGATGCTCAACCAACTGAGCCCCACAAGCCCCCCAAATTACCTGAAATTTTAAGAATGATTAGAAGCTATCATAGACAAACAATCTTCCCAAATCACTGAGATGCCTTAATGCACAGAACAGTGTCATAGCTAATCATCAACAGATATTAGTTAAATAAGTAAAGAATAGTGTATTTATTTAATATGTGTATATGTATAGGCAAGGAGTATTATAAAAGTTTTAATTAATTTAAAGAAAATAAAGAAAATAAAATTATATTTAAGATTAAACTGACTCATTAGAAAAGCGCATTAACCAACACATTCAGTGTAAGGATATAACAGACCTATCTGTGCATAATTCAGTAATATTTCTTGAGGGTAAAACAAAAATGACATTTCTACTATTAAATGTAGCACAGAAACTCTGGACTTGAAATGTAGGAAAATATATCTAACAGTTTAAAGAACAAAAACACTCAAGACTAATAAGTGACTTTGAGAAATTTCTATGGAAGAAAAATAATATTTTTTGTTGTTCTACCTCACAAATGTTGGAGACTATCAGTCCAGAACACTATATAGGTAAGTTGATTTTTGGAAGGTTGAGTGATTAATTAGAGATATCAGGGGAAAAACTTAGGAGTGCTCATTTGAAATTTCTTCAATGGTGACCAAAAAAACTTGGAATCATTTAAAGTTTGACCAGGCAACATTGTCAAGATAGCTTGAAAAAATACACTTCTGGGAAAAAGGTAATGTGAATAAGTGCTTCCTTTTCCAACATCTATGATAATAAATAATAATTAAAAATATGCTAGGGAATAAAAGAAACATTTTGGTCTTTAAGAAAAGTGAAGTGGATTTTTCATGCATATAAATTACAGCCTACAAGATACTTTTGGTAGTTGCCTGAACTCTTTCAACTCACTGGAAGCCACTTCACATTATCTCTCTTCCACTGAATGCAGCTCCCCAAGGTGCCCATGTAGCAGAACTTCAGAACGACTTGCTTGCTCAGTCCATAGGCCTTGATAATGGCCTTGATAATCAAAGAAAGCAAAGCAAACAGTGAATAAGTAAATACATATATATTATTTCCTCTAGTAAATATTGTTTTATATATATGTGTATCTATATTAGGACAGCATTAGCCTACCTTGAAATATTGAACTTCAGCTACATACGGTATGAACACCATTAAAGTGTTTAATAACAAAAAAGAAATGGATGTATACCAATTTGAAGAAGTGTAAAAAAAAAAATTCCCTGGAGACCTTTCCAACAAGGGAAGTCAGAAACAGACTATGTTGCCATAAATAATCCAAGTAAAATCGACAGTCTCCTTGGATCTATAATTGATGTGAGGCAAAGCAGAAAGCGGGGGAGCCTTTCAAAAGAAAAACTTTAAATCACTCATTTTGCATCATATTTGCAATTAACTCAATTTTTGAAATTGTATGTTCCTCACAAATGGCACATGAAAATAAGTATATATTTGCATTTCAGTCATTCAAAAGATTTATAAAAATGATTCACTCAACAAATCAAAGGGTTTTATTTTCTTTTCACCACACCAGACTTTTAAAAAGACAGAATGATACAATATATTACTTGTTCATAGGCTACAACACAGCCTGCTTAATACCTTTCCTTAAATTCCACCTCTATACTACAATATGCTTGAGGTCCATGCAAAAAAGTAGCTACCTTTTATGTAGGAAATGGATGATTAA
>NC_043706.1:97482526-97582689 GCF_006229205.1 Suricata suricatta
ATTTTTTACTTTGCTTTTCTGTTTGGAGTGTCATTGCAACTACTGTATTGTAAATGATGGAAAATAATTGCATATGTTAAAAAATATGAAACTTTATAAAGTAAAAAAAAATAAAAATAAATAAAATTTTTAAATTAAAAAAAAAAGACAGAATGGACTAGTTCTTGCTCCTCTTACAATTATTTTTTCTTTTTCTTTTTTCAAACTGGAATGCTAGCGACTCTTGCTATCCCTGAGAAAAGTAGCAAAGTGAGAATTTTTGTAATTGGAGCTGCTTAACAATCTGAGTTTCTTCACATCACAAGATAGGCTCACGTTTTAGCTGAAATTGCTGTGTTGGCTGAGGCACATTTGGCACTACTGAAAAACAAAGTCAATAACAAAAAAAGTCATGCATGTTCCCATTTCTGAAGTCTTTGAAATGGAAGGAGAGAAGAATAAACACTTGAAAGGACCATTTTATGAGCAAATCCATTAATAGACTTTAAATGTTTTCCTGAGTATTTAACTTGCAGGTTTAGTGTATTGAAGCAGTGGCTAGATCCTCTATCACTCTCAGTCTTACTAATGGTCATTAAATGTTCTGTAGAATTTTACAAGCCAGAATTCATTACATAAGAATATATGTCTGTTAACAACATAATAAAAGTCCAAAGAATTATTTCTTTGACCTGAGTTTAAAAAGTATAAAAATAATTCATGAGAAGAATAACTGAAATAGAGTAAAATACTAAAACATTGTTTCTGGGGCTCCCAAAAGTAAAACATTCCAACATGTATGTAAGTTTAAACTACAAAAGTATTTCTGAAAGACAAAATCCTCTGAAACCATTCCTGCCAAACTACTGTTTTTAGGTAACTGTGACTGTGCAGTCAAAATTCTTGTTCTATTTTGTTTTATATCTTTCATATATATTTTTTATTACATTTACTATTGTTATCAGTGAAGATATTCCTTTAATTCTGGTATGGGAAGAAATCACTTCTTCAGTTTATGCTAATGCTGACATCACTTTGTGGATTTATGAATTGGTTTTAAAACAAATTAGGTGTTTACTATTCTATATAACTCTGAATAAGTAGTGTTAGCAAAATTAGAGCATTGTGTCATATGCCTGCTTGCTGTTAATGTTTTGCTTTTTATATATATTGCTTTTATTATTTTATCAAACCTCTTAATATTAATACTGAGCCCAAACCAATGATATGTCCTTTTTTTTTTTTGGTGTACACTTAGGCAATATTCCTTATTTGTGGTTCCAATTCAGCTTAAAATTTTGTAAAGTAAGACTTAATATATAAATATTTAGCTCATATGTAATTTTTTAAAATGAAATGAAAGGGATTACTCAGTAGTTTTATTTTTCTACTATTCAATTATGAAATTACATGGCTGAGTCTCAGGTTGCTAACAACTGATTGTGTTTAATAAACTGGCCATTCCTTTTTGTTAAGTAATTTGATTAACTGTTTTCTCCGAATTGACCATTTATTTTAATGACTTAATTAGATCAAATGTTTGTGTAACTAAACTTGCAAAATTATTTATATTTATTCAAAAACATCTAGTAAGAACTTACTATGTGCCAAGGCTAAGTGCTATTAATACATCAGTGGATAAGTTATAAATGGTCTCTACCCTCAGGTGGATTAGAATCTAGTTCCACTCAGGACCTGTCCTGCCTATCTTCGTATAACAAGAAATTGTTAGCTTTTGTCCCACACTGAAATTCATCATCATTACACCATTATGACTAATCTGTTTCTGACCTTTAGTAATGAGGAAAATGTAATCAACAAAGAGACTGCCCCAAACTTCTCTTTTGGATAAATGTCATCTTTTTGAATGAAATATACCTTGGTAAGCCACATGGCATAGTGAGGGATCAAGGAAACTTAAATGTTTGAAAGAACCAAAGCTGTGCTACACAGCAGAAAACAAAAGGAGAAATTTCTTTATTTCTATAGTGGAAAAAGAGAGAAGAAAACCAAGACAAGAAACAGGGATGGGAGCCACTGACTAGTGTGGGATGAGAGGGCTCCCAGGAGAAAGGTTAGCAGAAATTCTCCTGTAAGAACCAGCTTTACTGCTAAATGGTCTTCCTTAAGCAGAAAACAAGAGGCCATAACTAGAAATTAAAAAAAAAAAGTAAAAGTCCCACTGGTACAGGCAAATATATAAAAAAGTAAATTAGCTATTTGATTTGATTTGATTTAAGTTTATTTTGTTTATTTTGAGAGAGAGAGCAGACAGAGAGCACAAACAAAGGGAGTTGCAAAGAGAGAGGAAGAGAGAGAATCCCAAAAAGGCTCCATGCTGTCAGCACAGAGCCCAAAGCAGGGCTTGATCTCCTAAAACATGGGATCAGGACCTGAGCAAAAATCAAGAGTCAAACGCTACACTGACTGAGCCAATCAGGTTCCCCTAAATCAGCCACTTTAAAGCTAATATGAAGGTCAAAAGTAAAATCAACTCTAACTACAGTAAGTAGTTAAGGGATACACAAAATAAAAATATGCAAAATATGACATCCAAATATAGAACATGTGGCGGGGGGATAAAATGGTAATGCTTTTAGAGTGCATTTGAACTTAAGTGACTATTAACTTAAAATAAATTCATATATATGTATATATATTACACCATTATTAATATTATTATTATATGATAGCACACACACAATGGAATATTATTCCTATATGAATGTACCTCATGGTAACCACAAACCTACAATAGACACACACAAAATAAAGAGAATGGAACATAAACACAACACTAAAATAAACCATCAAACCACCAGGGAAGAGACCAAGAGAAGAAAGGAACAGAGAAGAACTCTAAAAACAGCCAGAAAACAATTAACATGGCAATAAGTACCCACTTATTCATAATGACTTTAATTGTAAATGGACTAAAAGGCCAATCCAAAAACATAGGGTGACTGAATGGATTAAAAAAAACAACAACAACAACAAGAAAAGACCTATGGTATGCTGCCTATAAAAGACTCACTCCAGATCTGGAAACACGCATTGACTGAAAGTGAAGGGATGGAAAAAGATATTCCATGCAAATAGAAATGTTTTAAAAAATGGAGTAGCAATACTCATATCAGACAAAATAGATTTTAAAACAAATTCTATTTTAACAAAAGTAATGTTGAAAAAGAAAAATAAGCTGGTGGCATCACAATTCTGGACTTCAAGCGGGATTACAAAGCTATGATCAACAAGACAGTAAGGTATTGGCACAAAAACAGACACTTAGATCAATGGAACAGAATAGAGAACCCAGAAATGGACCACAGATGTATGGCCAACTAATCTTCAAAGCATGGAAGAATAGCCATTGTAAAAAAGACAGACTCTTCAGCAAATGCTGTTGGAAAAACTGGACAGTGACATACAGAAGAATGAACTTCAACCACTTACACCACACACAAAAATAAACTTCAAATGGATGAAAGGCCTAACATAAGACAATAAACCATCAAACTCCTGGAGGAGAAAGCAGGCAAAAACCTCTTTGACCTCAGCCACAGCAACTTACTAGACATGTCTCCAGAGGCATGGGAAACAAATGCAAAAATAAACTATTGGAACCTCATCAAGATAAAAAGCTTCTGACTGTGAAGGAAATAATCAACAAAACTACAAGGCAATGAAAGGAATGGGAGAATATATTTACAAATGGCATATCAGATAAAGGGTTAGTATAGAAAATCTAAAAAGAAATTCTCAAACTCAACACCCAAAAAACCAAACAATTCAGTGAAGAAATGAGTAAAAGATATGAATATACACTTTTCCAAAGAAGACATCCAGATGACTAAGAGACACATGAAAAGATGCACAACATTACTTACAGTCAGGGAAATATAAATCAAAACCGTAATGAGATACTACATCACACCTGTCAGAATGGGTAAAATGAAGAACTCAGGAAACAGCAGATGTTGGCAAGGATATGGAGAAAGGGGAACCCCTTTGCACTGCTGGTGGGAATGTAAACTGGTGCTACCACTCTGGAAAACAGTTTGGAGGTTCCTCAGAAAATTAAAAATAGAGCTACCCTACAACCCAGTAATTGCATTACTAGGTACTTAACCAAAAGATACTAAAATTGCTGACTCAAAGGGGCATATGGATTGCCAATGTTTATATCGGCACTGTCAACAGTAGCAAAAATATGGAAAGAGCCCAAATATCCATTGACTATTGATTAGATAAAGAAAACGTGGTACACACACACACACACACACACACACACACAGGAATATTATTCAGCAATCAAAAAGAATGAAATCTTACTAGTTGCAAGAATGTGACTGGAACTAGAATGTGTTATGCTAAGTGAAATAAGTCAGAGAAAGACAAATATATAATTTCACATGTGGGATTTAAAAAACAACAGATTAATATAGGGGAAAGGAAGGAAAAATAAGAGAAAAAGAGAGAGGGAGACAAACCATGAGGCTTTTAAAAAAAATTACCATTTTTTATTTATTTTTGAGAAAGAGAGCTGGGAAGAGGCAAGAGAGAGGGAGACACAGACTCTGAGGTAGGCTTCAGGCTCCCAGCTGTCAGCACAGAGCCTGAAGTGGGGCTTGAACAGACAAACTGAGATAATGACCTGAGCTGAAGTTGGACACTTAACTGACTGAACCACCCAGGTGCCCTAAGAGACTCTTTAATACAGAGAACAAAGAGGGTTGCTGGAGGAGTGTGGGTGGGGGGATGGACTAAATGGGTGATGAGCGGTAAGGAGTCCACTTCTTGGGACGGGCACTGAATATTATATGTAAGTAATGAATCACTAAATTCTACTCCTGAAACCAGTATTACACTATATGTTAACAAACTTCAGAGTTTAAATCAAATTAAAAAATAAAATAAAGCCAAGACTGTAAACCAAAGACAAAAAGAAGGACATTACATAATGATAAAAGGGTCAGTCTTCAACTCTTCTTCAAGAGGATATAACATTTATAAATATTTATGCATTCAACATAGGAACAGGTAATTATTTAAAGCAAACATTAACTAAATTATGTGCAATCTTTTCACAACATATTATCATGATATGTACTTTAAATATCTTACAATTATATTTGTTAATTATACTTCAGCAAAGCTGAAAAAAGCAAGTTATGAAACAACATGACATGTTCAAAAAAAAAAGTAGCTCAGTATGGTTGGAGTATCATGTGCATTTTGAAGATTGGTAGGAGATAGTTATAAACAGGTAAAGCAGAAGCCAGACCATGAAAGACCTTGTATATCATGCAGTTTAGTAGTCTGCATTATATCCAAAAAGGCTTAGGGAGATTTTGAATGGTTTGAAACAGGGAACTTATGTAATAAGTTTCATTTTAGAAAGACTGCTCAGGGAAACTGTAGTGGATTAATTGGAAGTTGACACAGGTTTTGGTCAGAATTCTGGTGATACATTCTATATAGAGTTAATAGGAAAACTACCATGAGTCTGTGATCAGTTGAATGTGGAGTTGGGAACATGAAGAATAAGTAGGTAAATTAATCTAAGTCGCTAAGTGAGGCCTAAGAATTAATGAAGGAAGAACAAATACAGATGATGAAATCAACAGGCAGCTGTTAAACCATATAAGAGATGAAGAACAGATTAGAAATGAGTAAAGCTCGGGAAAAACTCAAAATAGGTGAGGATACTCAGGGAAGGGCTTGAAATAAAGGTCAGATGTGTGATTTATATTTATGAGAAGTCATTGCAATGGATACATTGGTCTCGATTAAACATTCATGTTGGACATGAGCAATTCTATGGAAATAATCATTTTAGTAAGTGGTGATTCTCCTGTGTTTTTCTAAATCCACTGTTTATTGAGGGCTTAGAACAAACAGTAATTCTTCAGTTTTTATTAAAAGCAAGCTAGTGTTACTAATACTAATACTTCCTACATAAATAACTTCTTTATAGCAGGAAAACTGTTCACATCTCCTTTCATTGCTGTCCATTTCATTTGGTACTGACAGCAAAAGGAGGGTTCAGGAAACATTTGTTCATAGAAGAGAGGTTTAAAGCTCACCACATGAGGAGGTCATAACTGGAAAAAAAATGTCAGCCAACTCCATAATCAACGTGAATCTCAAATCCTTCAGTTTTACTTTTTTCTTATGTCATACAGAAGGTAATTTAAAATAAATTATTTCAAAACATATACATATAATTTCGCTGTTGAGTCATTTTCTTAGATCTAGTCAAGATGGTCTCTTTTCAAAAGAGTTCAACTAAAACCCAAATTGCTATCTTGTGTGTATTCCATACATTTTTATGCTAATACTCTTTAAAGATTGGCTTTCATTTACAAGTTTTCATTTTTCAACTCAGTTTTCCCAGTGCATAAATTTTTCCCTGGGAATAAACTGAGTTGCTTTTTGATTTTCCTTTTTAAAAACACATAAACTCCTTAAGACCACTAGGGTTTAGTTTTCAGTATGTTGAAGTCATTGTTCTTCAAATGATTCACCAGAGCATTCAATTCATACGACTTTAACATATATGATTTAAATTTTATATTTATGTAAACACCTTGTTTCAAGATGAATTATCCTGAGAAATCAAATTTGTTTCTGCTTGTTATAGCTAGTTATTTCTTTAAGATAATAGCAGATGTTTTTCAATATAGACCTCTAAGGAATAATACTTTTGTTTCTGTTGTTTGCTTATTTGTTTTCTTATACATAAAAAAGATTTAATTTACTAAGAAAATTGCCACTGTACTTAATAGAGCAACTGTACTAATTATTAAAATGATTGAGTGGGGGGCACCTGAGTGGCTCAGTCGCTTGAGCGTCTGATTTCGGCTCAGGTTATGATTTCATGGTTCAGGGGTTTGAGCCCCGCATCTGGCTCGGTGCTGACAGCTCTGAGCCTGGAGCCTACCTTGGATTTTGTGTATGCCTCTCCCTCTTCCAGTCTCTCACTTGCTCAGGCTCGCTCTCTTGCACTCTCTCTCTCTCAAAAATAAATAAACACTAAAAAAAGTTGTTTAAAACGATTGAGTGAAAAGCCACATTTTAACTTAACATTTTGTTCTGTGGAAGGACAAGACTATATTTAAAATATTTCAATTTGGGTGGGCACCTGGGTGGTTCAGTCGGTTAAGCCTCCGACTTCGGCTCAGGTCATGATCTCACGTTCCTTGGTGAGCTCCAGCCCCACAAAGGGCCCTGTGCTGACAGACAGCTCAAAGCCTGGAGCCTGCTTCTGATTCTGTGGGTGTGTCTTTCTCTGCACCTCCCCCTCTCATGTTGTGTCTCTCTATCAAAAAAAATAAAGCATTTAAAAATTTTGAAAAAAATATTTCCATTTTTGAAAACTCCTTGTAACTTACTATTACATTTGAATTGGCATGTTTGATGTTGAAAAAATACATCCTTCCTAATGAGTTGTCTTACCTGAAATAAAAGCAGAACTTATTTTTAAAACATTGTTTGGAAAATATTTTATAAGTTAGTTTTGCATTAAAACACCTTATAGAAAACTTTTTTAGTGCTTAGAAAATTAGCATCTTTTTTTTTTTTTGTCTTGCCATAAATACTAAAAGGATCAGTGATCCTCCTGGCCTCAGTGTTTCATGGAGGCACATTTACACCAATGTACATTTTACGTGAAGGTATCTTGTCTCGCTAGGCACAAGATTTCTCCTTATATAAAAACTGATAATGGTATAAATCTTTATGAAAGAGAGATAAAAATTGTTTCTCTTCAAAATGCTTTGGGTGTTGCATGACAGCTTAGAAAGAGATTTTACGTTCAACATCTTTTACTGCAGTGTAATGAAACCTGCCACATAGTTCTGTTGACAATAATAAATGATTAATAATTTTGATCAAATATTTCTTTCCAAAAATTAAATACTGTCTACAAATCCATAAATTCCATATCAATGTTAACATTTATCTTGACATATCAGGTATAATTCTATACCATAATAAAATTAGCTACGCTCTATCATTTTTCATTCAGTAGAATGTCAGAGGAATAAAACACAATGTTCAATAATGTCATGAATTTAATAAAATAAGAAATGAGACAAGGACAAATCCTTGGTGATAATTTCCATTCCAAATGAAAACGCTCGTGATGGCTTTTTCTTTTTACCTTTCTTTTCAATCATATACCCCTAGTGTAATCTGTTGTCCTGTTTTTTTCATAGTTAAAAAAATCTTCATTAAAAAAACTCAGAATTGGAATCATACACCAGTTTGTGTTAGTTTTTCCTTCATTCTCCCAGTTCTTCAGTCCTAAAAATATACATTTCATTTCATAAATATTTAAAAAGTATTTTTGTGTATCAACATAAAATTGCTTTGACCAGATTGACTTGCTGAAATTATCAAATTCCATTAAAAAAACAAAACAAAACAATAAAAGTTAAAAAACACTGATGGCCAAAGAAGTGACTAAGACTGAAATATGTCAGTAATAACAAACTATAAAAACAAAGCTATTGACACATCTGCTAGCCACTGCTAAAAAGAAAAATGGAAGATGTCTTTTGGAAATTGGAGATAGTCTCTCCGGAGAGGCAAGTAGCATTCCCCCTCTAGTACCTAATTCATGAAGGCAATTACTAAGTCTGTCTTGTTTGCAACTGTGTCTAGCTTAGGGCCTGGCACTTAGGAAGTGCACAAATCAATATCATTCAATGATTGAATGCTTCTCATCTCAAGGTCATAAGCGATATTCTATACAGAATTCCAGGTGTCATCCGTATTTAATCAACATCTGACTATTACTTTTACTGCTTTTAGTAATTGAAGTAATTCGTCTTCTGAAACTCAATAGCTAAGGACATCAAGTAAGTTATTTTAGTTCTCTCATACTTTCTTCTGTATAAAATGGAGATTATGATTTTGTGTGACTGGAAAGAGAAAATACTGTAGACTACCAGGTACAGGACAAATAAATGCCTTTACTACTATTACTACTAGTATCATTATTCTTGTTGCGGGTGCTAAGATTACTGATTTTATCAAATCGTTATCAGAAAACTGCCTCCTCAATTTGTGAAGATTAGTTAGGTACACCAATTGTGAGGTTGCTAACCTCAAATAAAATAATTTCAAGTATTAAAGGTATTGAGACTAAAATTTTCAAGTTACTTTAAAAATACCTATGTTTTGGGGCACCTGGGTGGCTCAGTCAGTTAAGCATCTGACTTTGGCTCAGGTCATGATCTCATCGTTCATGGGTTTGAGCCTCACGTCAGGCTCTGTGCTGACACCTCAGAACCTGGAGCCTTCTTCAGATTCTATCTACCCCTCTCTCTGTCCATCCCCTGCTTGCACTCTCTCTCTTGCTCTCCAAAATAAATAAACATTTAAAAAAAAGATCCTTTGTTTTCTTACTTTTGACTAGAGTGTTTCAAGTTGAATTGTGTTACCCTGAAATACATATGTTGAAGTCTAAACCTCCAGTATCTCAAAATGTGACTGTATTTAGAGATGAGTCATTTAAAGATATGATTAAGTTAAAATGAGGCTTTTAGGGTGGACCTTAAACCAATCTGACTGGTGTCCTTAGAAGAAGAGGAAACTTGGAAAACTAGAGACACAGAGATAAGACTATGAGGTCTTCCTCCACTAAGAGAGTGAGGAAGCCATTTGCAATCCAAGGAAGGCAGCATCCCGAGAGAAATCAAACCTCTGAAGACCTTAATTGGGCCTTCTGGCCTTGAGAACTCTAGAAAAGAAATCTGTGTTTAAGCCACTTTGTATGTGTGTTTTTTTTATGGCAACCCTAGCAAATTAACACAAATTTATTAGACCTAGACTATATATATTTTCAATATATATATTGAACATATATTCAACAGCTTTATTAACTTTTTCTTTGCTTCATTGTTTACAGATTTCAAAACGTTAAGCTCCTTAGGAGAAACTTTACGACATATAACTTTAGAAAACTAGCTTGCCTTAAATGGAAACATTTAAAATTATTATTCATTAGTACATTTTTAAGCAGCTTTAATGACAGACATTTGTTGACAAGTGCTATTTGAGATACGGTCTTAAAATGCCTATGAGTCTTCAATAGTTTCCTTAATGAAACTATAATTCTCCTGTTAATGAAAAAGATATCTTCCAATAGTACACTTTGGAGATAGATATGTAATTACCAATGAAATGACAGAAAGGAAAAACGTGTTTGTGTTTGTACATGTATAATGTGTATATACATGTACACACACATATATATAGGCATATATACATAAGACTACAAAAATTATAAAAGACCAAAGCTAAAATTTGTCGAGTATTTAATTATGGGAACTTGGACACATATGTGACACTGTTCCTTTTACCCTCTCTCCCTCTTCCCTTGTAAGCAGTGAGTAAACATGAAGTAAATAATCTCAACTCTGATTGGGGCCACAATGTCTTGCCTAAAAGAAAACTTTGTGAATGATAAATCAAGTTACTCGACATTTCTTACAATGCAGATTATTTTCCAGGTTAAAAAAAAAACTTTTCCCTATTGGTTGAGATAAATATACTGCTTGATGAATTTAATTGAATCTTATTAACAGGCACAAATAATGTCTTTATGCACAGCTTAGTCTGACAATTTTTGTTGCTATGTTCAAATTAATTAAAACTACTGAACATATAACAAAAAAACTATATAAAATAAAAAAATTATGCTTTAAAACCACTGGCATTTCTAAATTCCTTGAAACTAATAGTATTTACTAATAGTAAATAATAAAGGCAATTATTTGCATACACTCTGTAAGAAATATATAGACACAATCTCAAATTCTTCTCAATTGTCTTGAAGACATACAGATCATCCAGACAATTAGATTTTTTGCCAAAATTTGACAAAACTTTTCCATATCTAGAATCCTTGAACCATGTCCAGTATTCCATGTTGAGCTTTTAAACCTATTTCCTATGCTTCATACATGGAAATATTCTTTAAAAAATTTTTTTTACATTTATTTTTGAGTGAGAGAGAGCTTGAGCAGTGCAGGAGCAGAGACAAAGAGAGACACAGAATCCAAAGCAGGATCCAAGCTCTGAGCTGTCAGCACAGAGCCTGACATGGAGCTTGAACTCACTAACTGTGAGATCATGACCTGAGCTGAAGTTGTACACTCTGGGACTGAATTACTCAGGTGTTCTGGAACATGTGTCAATATAACAACAAAATGTACATGAGGGCAAAATTTTCAGTGATTTCTTTTTCATTTCAATTATATTATTTCCCATGGAAAAAGATCTTTTATAAAAGTTATTTGTTAATATTTTTTCTCATTATTTTATTACATGAGCTAACATTTATTGAAAACTTATTATATGTCAAGGATTTTTCTAACCTATTTATATATATTGTATGTACATGTAAGTTATGTATACAGAGTTAACTGAAATATAAATCCTGATTTAAAACTGAATTTTAAAAATACAAAACTAAAAAAATTTAACACAATAACCTAAAACTATTCATTTCATTTTTAAAAATTATTTCCCATTTTATTGATGCATGATTGACAAGAAAAATTATGCATATTAAGGTTTATAACATCTTTTGATATACACATATATTGTGAGAGGATTACTATAATAAAGTTAATTACTATATCCATCGCCTTACATAATTAAAATTTTTCTGTGTGTTGTAACAATATTTGAGACATATTCTTACCAAACGCCAAGTACACATTATTAACTATCATCACCATGCTGTATGTTAGGACTCCAGAACTTATTCATCTTATAACTAAAATACTATACCCTTTGACCAATTTGTCCTCATTTCTCTAACCCTTAGGCTCTGTTAACTACTATTCTAGTCTCTGTTACTGATAAGTTTGACTTTTTAATATTCTGCATTTATGTGAAATCACACAGTATTTGTCTTTCTCCATCTGGCTAATTTCACTTAGCATAATATCTTCCAGGTTGTTGCAAATGTCAGGATTTCCTTTTTATGGCTGAATAATGTTGTTTAATTCAATTTGAGTTGATTTTTTGTATATGGTGTAAGGATTTAATTTCATATATCCAGGTTTTTCAACATTTATGGAAGAGTCTCCCCTCTGCATTCTCAGAAACTTCGTCAATCATTGATTGATCATATATGTGTGGGTTTATTTCTAGATGTTTGATTTTGGTTCACTCATGTTTGTCTGTTTTTATTAGAGTACTATATTGTTACAAATACTACGGCTTTGTAATACAGTTTGAAATCAAAACGTGTGATGCCTCTAGCTTTGCTCTTCTTTCTTAATACTGAGGTCCTCTCTGATTCTGTACAAATTTGAGAATTGTTCTATTTCTGTGAAACATGCCACTGGAATTATAGTAGGGGGTTGTAGATTGCTTTGGTAGTATGAACATTTTAATAATATCAATTCTTCCAATCTATGAACACAGAGCATCTTTCCATTTATTTGTGTCTTCTTTAATTTCTTTCATTAATACTTATAGTTTTCACTGTACAGCTTTTGCCTACTGGGATAATTTTAGTCCTAAGTATTTTATTATTTTTGATGCTATTTCAAATGGTATTGTTTTCTTAATTTATTTTTTGAATAATTTGTTGTTAACATATATCTGTAAATATATTGCATTTCTATAGTGATTTGTTGTCTTGTAATCTAGTGAGTTCATTTATTAGTTCTGACAGTTTTTTGGTAGAGTCTTCAGTGTTTTCTTTCTTTTTTGTAAGTTTATTTATCCATTTTCAGTGATGGGATGGCTTGGTGAGGAGCAGAGAGAGAGGGAGACAGGATCCCAAGCAGGTTCGGCACTGAAAGCGCTGAGCCCAGCACCGGGCTCAGTCTCACAAACCACAAGACCATGACCTAAGCCAAAACCAAGAGCTGGATACCCAATGAATTGAGCCATCCAGGCACCTTTTCAGAGTTTTCTATATGGAAGAAATCATGTAATCTGCAAAAAGAGACAATTTTATTTCTTCTTTTTTAATCCAAATGCCCTTTATTTCTTTTTCTTGCCTAATGGCTCTGTCTAGGACTTTTAAGACTATGTTGAATAGAAATGGTGACCGTGGGCTTCCTTCTCTAGTTCCTGATCTTAGAAAAAAAAGTTTTCAGTTTTTCACTCTGGAGTATGTTAGCTGTGGGCTTGTCATATATGGCCTTATTTATGCTGAGGTGCATTTCCTCTATGTCTAATCTATTGATAGATTTTATCATGAAAGGGTGTTGAATTTTGTGAAATGCTTCTTTCCATATCTATTGAGATAATCATATAATTTTTATCCCTCATTCTGTTAATGTGGCATAGGACACTTGTTGATTTGCCTATGTTAAAACATCTTTACATCCCAGGGATAAATTCCATTTGATCATGGAGTATTACCTTTTTAAATGCTGCTAAATTTGATTTTCTGGTATTTTGTTGAGGAATTTTGCATCTATGTTCATCAGAGATATTTGATTTTAGTTTTCTTGTAGTGTCTTTCTCTGGTATCAGGGTGATGCTGGCCACATAGAGTAAGTTTGGAAGTATTCACTCTCAGTTTTGGAAAAGTCTGAGAGAGTATTAATTCTCCTTTACATCCACTAAATCAATTAATCATCTTTAAATTCTTCTTAAAATCTATTAAAACCCACTAAAACAATGACATTCTTTTAAAATTATATCTGCATTATGTGCACAGCTTATAATTTATACTTGATATGAAATACAAAGTACATAAATGAAATGTGCCATGTATTCATATATTTTTATATCATAAATACTTTTCTGAAATGTCCCACCTTATATTTCTACATTGTTTGAGAATTATACAGATTTTTGCCTATTTCATCTAGAATCTGCACATTTGTGACATGCTATGAGATTGTGGCTTATGGGAAACATTTCACAGCCCTGAAGCTACCAAAATGATGTAGTGTGTGTGTCTGAAAACCATAGACAC
This sequence comes from Suricata suricatta, assembly GCF_006229205.1. Lineage (NCBI taxonomy): Eukaryota > Metazoa > Chordata > Mammalia > Carnivora > Herpestidae > Suricata > Suricata suricatta. The sequence continues at coordinate 97,496,466 of NC_043706.1, forward strand.
TTTCAACCCTAAATCAACCTTAAAGGAGTCTTTTTCTTAACTTCATGGTATCAACAATTGAGGATAAGCAATCAATTAGTTCCTAATATAGAAATATTTTAACTACTATTTCTGTATTTATGGTCAATTTATTGAATGAATTGAATTCATATTTTGTCAGACAATAAAGATTTGTTGAATAGATGAATGAAATGAATGAAGCATGGCAACCAAGGAACATTCAGTTTGGAATATCTGATGTTATGTTAGGAACTAGGCACCTAAGACATGGTGACTTGTATTACTCACACTACATTAACACTGAGCAAATATCACCTCTGTTAATGTTACTATTCTAAAACTAATTCTACTTATTAGAAAACTTAAATCAAGGCTGTTACATTTTTTAAAAAGCCATTTGATATTATAATTAACCATAATGGTAGATGAAATTAGACACAACACACACACACACACACACACACACACACACACACCTATACCTTACCCTAACTAAACAGAATGTCAATATTCAGTCTCACCATAAATTAATCTCTATTTTGCTCTCTATTTTGTATTCACTAAAAATAGAATATAGAGCCCTACTGAATACAAAAGAGGAAAGAACACAGCTGTGCATAAAATCATAATATGAATAATACTTTTTTCTTAACTTGACCTCTTTGAGGATCCACACTCTGAGTTTTTTATACATTTGTACACATGTATGGAGGTGTGCAGCTAAACATTTAAGAAACATTTCCTCAGAACTCAAATTGGAGCTTTGAGTTAACCCTATGCATAGTTTGAATGATAGGATATAACACTTTTTCTTGGCAAGAGTCTCCAAGAAGTTTACATTTTTATACTTAACGTTTCAAAAGATAAAACTTAGAGGTAAATCTGAAAATTTGATACCAATGTATTACAAGCCCAGTAAATTTTCAGCTAAAGTGTAGATCTTAAAATAACGTAGAATTAAGACAAAAAACTTAGATATTTTAGACTTTCAAATTATAATGATACGTTTGGTGAAAAGAACATTGGGGGCCAATTATCTAGTCTCAGAATTAAGGGTATGGAATTTGGTCGTAGTAAATAATCACTGCTCCTCTTTAAGCCTGTGAAAGTATACATGCTTTGTTCACCAACTAAATTACAGTTTTGGGGGCACCTGGGTGACTCAGTCAGTTAAGAGTCTAATTGTTGATTTCAGATCAGGTCAAGGCTGTGCTATTCCGTGAGGACAACCTCTGCGCTGGGCTCTGTACTGACAGTGTGGGACCTGCTTGGGACTCTCTTTCTCTCTCTCTTTCTCTGTCTCTCTTCCCCTCTCTCTCTGCCCCTCCCCCTCTTGTGCTGTCTCTGTCTCTCTCAAACTAAATAAAGACTTTAAATAAATAAAAAATCTATAAAGTTTTGTTTTCATAGTCTATGGTTTAGAGCTGGTAAAGGGAACTGTAATGTTGAGGTGAAGATCTGGTTATATGACTCCCACGAAAAAAGGCAGATGTCCAAGTTAATACCAGCCTTTAGTGAATCCTTGGTTTCCTGACATATTTAATTTGTATATACCTCTTAAAGTATCAGTCATTATGAGTCTGATTTGGTACAGCAGACAATGAAGTGGGGATCCAGAGAGGAAAGAAAAGATTCCCCTAATGTCCTCCTAGAGTATATCTCTTTGAAATTGCTTGGCAATGAACCATAGTGTGTGGCTGGAGGATGGGGGAGGAGACAGAGTTGATAAAAGAAGGTATGTGTTTTCTTCACTCAGTGGTATATTTACTCTCTTTTTATTATTCTTAAAATGTTGTTCAAGTCCTTTTTAAATTATAAAGCTGTATGCAATGCTAAGTATTCTGATTGTTCTAACATCTGACATTAATAATTTAATTTTATGATAAAATGCTATACTTGTTTTTCCAAAAAGATCCAACTCAATTGCATAAGCCAACATCTTCAAGTTAGAGATAGTTTCATTCACTAATAACATTCCCCAAAACAAGAAAAATGGAAAAAGAAATATTCTTTATTTTAAATCAGACAAAAATTTAGATACTATAGTGAGAAAACTCAGAACTTCAAAACATTAATCTGAAACCAAACAAGAACTTTAATTTTGAATGTTCCCTAAAAGGAAGTTAAAAATAGGGCTATCTGTAGTCAATATAAGGTAGAGAGAATTTGGTCAAATTCAGTTTCCAGGGGCCCCTGGGTGGGTCATTCAATTGTCTGACTTTGGCTCAGGTCATGATCTCACGGTTTGGGAGTTCAAGCCCTGCATCAGGCTTTATGCTGACAGCTAGAGCCTAGAGGCTGCTTCATATTCTGTGTTTCTGTCTCTCTCTGCCCCACTTCTCCCACTCTTTCTCCCTCTCTTAAAAATAAATAAACATTTAAAAATTTTTTAAAACTCAGTGTCCTGACATAACAGACCCATGAGTTTATCCATTTCAAATGAGGCTGAAGCCGACTTTTTGATGTTGTGGGATCTAAAGGTCTTCTGAAACCAGTTGTCACATGAATTTATTCAGCAACAGAGTCCTCTGTGAGAAGGATTTCCAGTGAGGAAGTACACAGACACCCTTTTTCCTCAGAACATATTTCTTTCTTTTTTTCCTGAAGCATTAGAACAATTCCAAAGTACGAATATTCCTGTACAATCTGAGTGCACTGAGTGCAACCTGGTTTCAAAGATCCCTTCTGCCTTTCCAATTTAGCACTGACTTCGCCATACTGCCTTGGAGATCAATTTCCACATGTTAATCCACACAGCACAGAGAAAGCTCTTACTTCTGGATGTCTCATCACAAAAACAAACACACGAAAATAAAACGACCCTCCCCCCGCAAAAAGGAAAAAACCCAATAGGGTGCCTAAACTTGCACATAAAATATATTCTCTGATAACATATATTTCTAACAAAAGTTCTTGCTTTAAAATGCACTTAAGCTCACAACTCCCACAAATACTTTTTCCTTCTCTCAAATTTCAGGCAACAAGGGTGCCAGAAGATTTGGAACGTGTATAACCCCAAACTGTGTTTTCCTAAGTAATCTTGGCAAGCTTAAAACCCTGGAAAGTCACAATTCACTTCCCAGGCGATCCTCCTGGACAGCTCAGCGGCAGAAAAGCAGAACAGGATATCCAGCTATTGAACAGGGCCGCGGCCCAGGTGGCCGGCGGGACAGCTGCTCAGGGCGTCCTACCAGGAGGGCAGCGCGGGGCCGCAGGAAGCCGCCTTTCTTTCCTCTGTCTGTTTTCAGCTAGAGAGGAAAGCACAGTCGGCCCTCCCCAAACGCTGCCTGTCGACACAGCACTTTTCAACAACGGTGAAAAGACATTGTCTCTAACAATAAGTGTCAGAAGAGGAGCAAATCATGTATGAGATGCTGGAGGCCTCAACCCAAGCAGATAGCTTGCTATGGAAAAACAGCTTCGGTTTTATTACTGTGCCGAAAGAGACATAATATCATAGATGTGAGGCCACTTAAGACTAATTGTTTGAAGTTTGGGTTAGAAGGCTGGGTTAAGTATGACTTCTCTGTCCTTGTGTTTAGAATTCTAAGATAAGAATTATTATTAAGGGCAAAGTCATCTTCCTGATACCATTCTTCTATTTTTGTGTTTTCCTTTAAAAAAAAAAAAAGAATCATTTTTATTCAAGCTAAGAGATCCTCAGAGCATTCCTCCTCAGAAGTCTGTTCATAATGGGAAAAATTTTTTACCTGTTTTTTGAAGATATAATTGACATGTAGCACTGCGTAAATTTAAGGTATACGGCACAATGACTTGACTTTCAAATATTGTGAAATAATTAACATAGTAAGTTTAGTTAATATTCATTATCCCATATAGATACAAAAACTTTTTTTTTCCTTAAGAAAGAGCACCCTAGCAGGGTAGCGGGGCTGAGGGAGAGAGATACAGAGAGAGAGAGAGACAGAGGGAGACTCTTGAGCAGGCTCCATGTTCAGCAGTGAGCCCAACGCAGGGCTTGATTGCACAACTCTGGGATCATGACCTGAGCTGAAATAGGAGTCAAATGCTCAACCAACTGAGCCACTCAGGGGCCCTGGAAATACACCTTAAATAGAAAGGAAAATCAGAAAGAGTGATAGAAAAATATCTATCTCCAAAATTGACAAAAGTGAACTGACACTTACTATAAATCAATGACGAAAGGTATTTCTTTAAATTTCTATTAAGTATTTTTCGAACAGAAAAAAGAACAGACTTTTGGGGGAGACAATTGATTACATTCTTCAAATCTAAGACTTCTGGTTCATAAAATAAAATTTTGAAAATGAATGTCCTGTAGGTAATCGTATTTCAAGTTATTATACATCTATTTATTTCTATTCTTAACACTCAGTAAATGTTATATATACCATATATAGATGACAGAGACAGATAACAGAATAGAAAAATAGATGCTAAGTCTTGACAGGAGAGGGAGGAAGCAGAGACTGGAACTATCTTCAGTTTAGTTGTCATTTTGTACATATGTAAATTTAAAGACCTGAACATTAAAATTCCATTATTCTGTTATTCGTACAGTATATTGATTAAAATGTGAATTATTGTCAAATAGTGTTCTGGGACTACCAAACCAAACAATTTGCAATTGCAATATGTAATCAAGATCTCCCTACAAGGATATGATGAATAATGGTGCAAAGAAACTTTTTCATTGATTTAAATAACCAGTTATATTATTGTTTCCCTAAAGTTAAAAACATAATTTTGGGACTATATATCAAATTGTTTTTAATTTACAATGCAATAATTATTAGTTGATGAAATAAATTAATCTACTGTTGGCGAAAAATGTTGATAAACAATGTTTAGGCTGTATATAGGGGAACACAAGCAGGATTAATCATCCAAATAAGAAAGAATTGAACCATTCTACTATTGTATATGGGATACATTTCGTCTTAATGATGGTTTCTCCTTTTATTAAACAAATGATTGTCTAGTCAAAAACATCTATTCTTTTACTCTCAATAGTCTTCCTATAAATTAATAGAGAAACATAATATTTTAGTGCCCCTCAGTATTAAAGTTAATACTCTTAATTAGACTGTATCTAGGAGCTAATATACCAGACACTGCATTGTACAGAAATCCAGAGAAAAAAAATTTTTTTCTATCTGGGAAAATCTGGTAGTAATTTTTATATCCCTTACTAAATCTGAAATTTTCTTATCTGTGTGCAGGCTCCAGGCTCCGAGCTGCTAGCACAGAGCCTGACATGGGGCTCGAACCCATGAACTGTGAGATCATGACCTGAGCCAAAGTCAGATGATCAACCGACTGAGCCACCGAGGCACCCCTTTAGTTAAATGTTCTTAACCAAGAAAAATAAGAAATTCAGAGCCAAAAAAAAATCATTTATAAAGTTACTACTTAAAAATGAACAAAAAACAGAAATAAAACCTGATAGTATTTTAGAGTTTATGTATTCAGTTTTTTCTATAACTAAACCTATTTTAACAAAAAAGTCAATTTAGTGTAAATACTGTTTAAGTATTTTTATTTTCTGTTATAGTGCATTGATAGTTTTAATGAATCCATATACATTTGCACTATCATTTGTAAATTTGGAGCACATTATATTTTATAAATATGCCCTAACTTTTTAAACTAATGTCTATTACTAGACATATACTTTACTTCTGATTTTGCACCATTATAAAAGATGCTATAATTACCATTACATAAAGTCTTTGTTAAATCTAAGACAAATTCTTAAAATCAATATCCAATTTTTAAGGCATAAGATAAAGATTGCCAAATGTTTCTCTTTAAAAATATGTATCACCTTACTTGCCCATGAACACTCTACAGTTGACCCTTGAACAAGGGCTTGAGCTGTGCAGGTCCCCTTATATAGATATTTTCTTTGTAAATACAGTACAGTAATGTAAATGTACTTTCTCTTCCTTATGATTTTCTTAATAACATTTTCTTTAGCTTGTTTTATCTAAGAACACATTATATAATACATATTACATACAAAATATGTGTTAATTGATATTTATATTATTAATAATAGCCTACTGTTGACTAGAGCCTTAATAGTTAAGTTTGGAGGAAGTTAAAATTATACACAGATTTTTTGCCTGCACAGGACTATTCAAGGGCTAATTGTATGTGAATAATTATTTTCTCACATATACCCTATAACTGGATAGTCAAAAATAAAATAAGAACTCTGGTTCAATTATTTTGTTCAGATATGATATCTTATTGGTTTATATTTCTTTTGATCTCTTTATGTTAATTTTTAGAATTTTGTTATCGACCAATAATTATTTCTCTTTGCTTACTTCCTATTATTATATTCTAAACATTCTATACCTTTTTCATTTTCAGAATTTTATTTTTGATATCTTACTTTTCTGTATGAAAGTTACTGCATTTGTTTGTTACAGATGAGGTAAATATTTTTCCATATCTGTTTGCAAAATAACCTTTCATTAGCAAGATAGATTTTGGAATTGGGAAAGATAGGATTTTCTATTGGAATTTTATCATTTATAAGCTATGTGATTTCAAACAACCCACTATGGCTCAGTAAGACCTAGTTATATCATATATAACATGGTAATGCTAAACCTGTATGGGCATAAACATTAAGCAATAAAGCAAGCACATAATTAATGATAGCTATTATCTTTATTTGAAATGTTTCAGACATTCTGGTATTATTCAAGTTTTATGAGACCAAGTCTCCATTTGTATGGTTTCTGAAAGAATTAACTCATAAAAGCTACGTTAAGAACTCAGTTCAGGAAACAGTCTTGAGTTAGAAACGTGGCTCTGGTTTTTAGTAGTTGTTTGACTGTAAGTAAGCTATTTAATCTTTCTGAGCCTCAGTTTTCTCATATGAAAAACGGATGTATTTTAGTACCTGTCTTCTAAAAGTATTCAGACAATAAAATAACATACTGCTCATGAAGAGTCCTGCATAGAACTTGACACACAGAAAATTAATTTCCAATAAATTTTAGCTTTTATAACTATGAGCATGGTAATTGTTTTCTGCCTTTAAGTGCTCTTTCATTATTTAGGGTTTTCTTAATTGTTCAAATGGCATGAGAGGAATTCTCTGGGTTTCAGAATATGATACGATCCAGCTGGTTATCAGAGACAATTCCTTGGCTGCATTTCTGTGCTGAAGGCGCCAGTGGAACCCCTCACTCTGGCTAACAGAGGTTTTTTCTGGGGAGTATCATTGATTGGGTAAGAGGCCTTGAGATCTATTAATATATTTTAATGATGCTGCTCAGTATGTGCTATCTTAGCAAACACTTGCACATTTAGTCTAACTGAAACATATGGCTTTTAACTCTCCTTTTTGTAATCTCCAAAATGAAAAAAGCATATTTTAACAAAAGGGATCATGGAATCTTAACAAAAAGACAGTTAACTCTATGTGGACAGAATCAATCCAGACTCCTGGTAAGAAATAAAACCCAATATTAATGAAGGAGGTGGGGTGGGGCACATTCACACAGTGCGACCCTGAGGAAGCACATAAAGGGAAGTCATTTCCTAGTTAGATCATATGGTCCAACCATTAGTGGACCTGAATTAGAAAAAAAGACTTCCAAGATCCATTCAACTCTTCTCACTGCAGGTGATCCAAATAATTGCTTGGATAACGGAGTGGTGAATGTGTACAAATGGGCTCCTATCAATTGACAGATATCACCTTTCTGGACGTAAATATTGCCATGCACAAGACTTTTTTCCCCCTTTCCCTGGAAGACCAAGCAAGATGGCTTTCTGAACCACAAACATTCTTGCTTCACAGTTTAATTGGTCTTTGAGAGAAAGGATTTGCAAGTCAGAATAATTTTTTAATATGGAAATCCTTTCAAGATTTTCCCCATGAAGCCAGGCTTAATTTGCATTGAATCATATTCCTAAATACCTTACTTTCCTTCATCTTCTGTTGGCTGGATTCTTATGGCGTAGGCTTACAGTACACACAGAATTCATTCCCAGGCATCCTAGGAGCTGGCCTCTAGAGATAATACTTTCACCTTCTGGTTACAGAGCTTTTTATCAGTCAGCCCTGAATTTATGCAGAGGATTATGAAGCCTCCAACATAAACCTGACAGTTTGAGAAGTCGTCCGTTGTCACTAAAGTCTCCTTCTTGAGTAGTCCAGTGGTCTTCCTGGTGTCCCCCCAAACACACCGATCTCAATGGTGTCATGCAGGAAGTGCTGCCTCGGCCCTTTATCCACTGGACTTAACCAAAAGGAATGATCCTTCCCTTAAACTATGATTCTCACTTATCTTGAAATGTAAGTAGATTTCAATATAAATGGCTCTTGACTTAGGGTTCATAGCTACTTCTCATTGCAGGGGAAAAACATGAAGATATTCGTGGTTAGCACAATGATCCTTGTCCAGACTCAGTATGTTTCATATTTCCTCAGTAAGATATCCATTTCCTGTTTGCAGACATAAATTTTAAAAATAAAGAATTTCTAGGAATTGCATTTTCTCTTATATAGTCTTGTATTGATGTAAAGATCTTATTATGTGTGGAAGACAATTCTGTGTGCTGTGCAATGTTCATCATGTAAATCTACTAAGCTGAAGTCAGATTTCTTTGTGCTACTCATCTCAAGGGAAAAATGCAAACATTTTTGAACTGTCATTTGTGTGAAAGAAATAATTTGAAAAGAAGATGTTTTTCCTACACAATATTTAATTTTATCAAATAATGAAGGGAAAAAATAGAACTTGACTTCTGCTGTATGGAGAAAAATACTATCCTGTGAGAAAAGCCTCTCATTTTGTGAAGTGGTCCCAAGAGACAGCTGGCATATTCAAGATATAACAACGACTCTGGAGAGCAATGAATACAAACACATACACAAAATCTGTCACTCAACAACTTATATTCATGAACTATCAACAGATAAATCAAGTTCATAATGCAGGCAGAAAACCTATTTCCTCAGTGGGTTTCAGATAAAACATACAACATAAACAAATTATGAAAAGCCTAATTGTAGGAGGCCCCTGGGGAATTCTACTGCTGGTCCCATAATTCCATAATTCAATTAACTAATATCACAGGTAGAATACAAAATGCAATTATAATCTCCAACAATGGTGCCAGACATACGCCTCTGCTATGGGGACACTCCTCACCCTGATTTTCATAGAAGATATTTATGTGTACTGAAAAGGCGAGATGCACATAAGTGTATTCATTATCTTTTGTAAGAATCATCCAAGAAAATGTCAAAAATAAGCTAAAACTCTTAGCTGAGTCTGATAAAGATAGGCTTTTACGTCAGAAAGTTCTGGCTCCTCAGCCTCCTGTAACACTGACAAAATTATATCATCCTTATTAATTCACATCCATTTAGCATGGACTAGAAGCTAAAAACTGTGATTAGCAGAAATCATTACCAAATAGGTTACCTAACTCGGTATCAGACAGAACCAACTGACCAGCTAGAGAGAAACCTACTTCACCACAAGTTATTAAAATGCAAACTTTCATTGCATAATATATTTCCTTTAGTTAAATTTAAAACTTTATTTTATTTTGTTTTTGATATTACACAAACCTTTCCAAATAATGCCAAGAGCACAGATTTCAAATGTCCAATGCTATTTCTCATTCTGCTGACCAAATGTGCTACTAACCTTTTATATGAATCAAAGGTACAGATAAAAGTTATCCCTTTAGGGAACACTCTTACAGTGTTGGTGGAAATAAAAATTGGTGCAGCCACTCTGGAGAAACAGTATGGAGGTTCTTGAAAATTTTAAAATAGAACTATATGATCCAGTGATTGCACTACTAGGTATTTACCCAGATGATACAAAAACATGATTCAAAGGGATACAATACCCTGATGTTTATAGCAGCATTATCAACAATAACCAAATTATGGAAAGATCTCAAATATCCATTGATTGATGAATGGATAAAGAAAGTGGGGTATATATATATATATATATATATATATATATATATACACACACACACACACATATATATACACACACACATATATATATTTAATTTAATTTAAATAAAAACTGGAAGTGATAAATAAATAAATAAATAAAGGGAAAATGGTATCCAACCAAAGGCAGAAAATAAAGGATTTTAAATTTATGTCCCAATTAATTTATTCAATTAAATCTGAAGAACAACAACAATAAAAACTCATCCCTTTAACTGACAGCAAGGTAGCATTCAAAGGTGTGGATAAAGAAATTCCATCTCCTTTCACTGGTATGGCAATTCTTACATAACAGTGTTCTCATTAAATGCGACTGTTAATAAAATGGCCTTTTGCAAAAATTAGATCCATGATCCCTTTGATCCTGGGGAGCACAATCAATAAAATACATTCTAACATGGCAAGTTTTAGTCTACTTATGGGGAGAATTGCCTCCTTCCTATCTGTGTATGACTTTTTTCCATGGGTCTCCAAAAAGTTCTGCTCCTTTTAGGATGTTACAGGAAGGGTAAAATCCAGAAGTGGGGCTACAAAACACTCATCTTGACTGACCCCTTCCATCTACATGACTGATTCTGTCCCCACTCATGCTTTGTGCAAAGGAATGTAGTGCTGCTCTAAAGGTCCAGGTCTCAATTAGAAAGAGTACATATACTTGGGAAAAGTCCGGAGAAGCTAAGCCTGATAGCAGCACACAGACTTTTACATGAATTAGGAATTACATAAAGATCATGTGAAACTCTTGTCAAAAAGTATAAGATGACTCTTACAGTAAAGACCAAAGTAGTATGAAAAAAACATTATATTAAGATTTTAAGAAGTCCTACATTCTAAAAATTCATGACACCCACTCATTACCATTCATCTACATAAATTTAAAATAAAAACAATACTGAACCATAAAATAAGTATAAGAACATCCAACAAAATTTGGGCTTTTCTTTTGATAGTATTTCCAATGTCAATATAAAAGTCTTTGCCATCCTCCCCAAAAATATCTGAGTCATACCTGATAGTGTCCTGTAAACATGCTTAATCTGTCAATTGTGCAATCCGGTCAGGATAGTAGCTAGCTATCTTTTTATTTCCTTTATGGATATCTAGAAGCAACTGAGTAAGGCACGGTCAAATTACTTCATCTCCTTGGGCCTCAGTTTTTCGCCAATGAAGAAGTGAGTTGGAGCTAGGTTGATTTCCTAATATTCTCTATTAGAAGAAATCATAGGGAAAATATAATATAGTTTTACTTTATTTGCAGAGATAAAAAAGTAGATTCAGAATTTGAATGCATAATTTGCCATCCTCTTATAAAGAGATATAAAATATAAAAACGAATTTTTGCCTAAAATTTCCCAGTATTTGTAGCACTTCTAATATATGCAAGAACTATGATTCAGCCTTATCCTCATCTCAAGTCTTACCTCATCCATGACATTTTCACAGGCTATTCTAGTGTCAGAATTTTCACTAAACTTTCTTAATGCCCTACAGGACTAAATAACGTATTATCAAGTAGTGTCTCTTATGTGCTTACAATTTGAATCCCAAGACATAGCGCATACTTCTTGAAAGCAGTAACTATGATTTGTATTTCACTGAATCCCTCACATAATCTAGTAAGCTATTAGGTATATACAAAGAATTCATAAAAATCAAGTGTTAATTTGTCAGTCCTTCACTGAGGAGGAACTAGCAAAGTAATACATAGAAAACACAAACTACAGTTCAATTTCTTCATCTCTGGCCAGGCCATGCTCTCTCTCTCAAACAACTGTTCTCATCTGCCTAGAATATAATTTTCTCTATTAATAATGCTTTTTTTGACATGGCTTTGAATTGTAGTACAATGCCTATTTGTTGCTTAATGATAGAAAATATGAAAAAGTCCTTTTTAATTGTATATTGAATTGTTTAAAGTATTCTGTCTACATTGTGGAAAATATAATTTATCATTTTAAAGGGATATAATTTTTATTATTATTCAGTTCATATAACTGAGATTTTTCAATTTTCTGATAATAATACATTCATTGCTACATATTACTATAGCCCTTTTCCCTACTATCATTTTTTTTTAATTTTCAGGATAGAATTCCATCAAATAATTAACATATTGCTTTCCTTAGTATGTCTAATAAAAGCAGTATTGGCTTATTTTAGTTCTTAGTAGGAACTTTTGTGTGATGAACACATTTTTTAATATCTAGGAACATAAGAAAAAAATGGCAATTTAGTTCTCCATCATGGTATCTTAGAACATTCCATTCTGAATGGACTAGTAAACAATGCCATCACAGTATTCTGCTATACAGATTTATCCCTTCTCCATTTGTTAAATACCATAAATAACATGAGTAACAGTATGTAAAGTTTTGACTACAATGAAGAAAAGAGCTTATAATAATAAAAAGATGTGCAAACAAATAATGGTACAATAAAAAAAATAGAACCCAGTATATCCAAAATACTATCATTCGGCATGTAATCTGTATTAAAAATTATGTACAAGATTCTGTAAACTTTTTAAATAGAAAACTATGCATTCTCTATACATGTTAGATAAAATCTGACACTGTCAATGTTAACTCCATGAAGGACAATTGTCTTAAGAAAAAATGACTCAAGTTTTTTGGGGAAATGGTGACAAGAATTACTTAAAATAATTCAAAACTAAATTTTTTCTTCTCTGAAATTATGTTAGAGTCAATGACAGAATTGCCCCTTTCAGTAATTTTGTTCTTCTTAGGCAGTTAGCCAGACCTGAACTGGAGGCAAAGATGGTGATAAACAGGTTACACATTAGAAGCCTGTAGGCATAACATCCTGGCCTTAGGGCTTTCAAGACCCCAGGGCTAAAAGACCAAGAGCCACAGGTTTAGAACAGGTATTCTGCATTTCTACCTCTGCCAAGGGCTAACCCCAAGACTCATTACAAGGCATTTGCATTGTGGTTTTAGCCACTCCCTTCATGGTTGGAAGTGTGCCCTGATAGTTCCAGTACAAACCTTGGAGGCCCCCCTCTGTGGAAGGAGTCAAAAACTTCCCCTCCCAACCTGTGGGAGGAGTCCCCCAAATGGTTGCAAGTAGCCTCCATTAGAGACCATCACCTCTATGACCCAAGACCCCCATTCACATAAAAACAAAGACCCCTGTAGCCTCAGGATAGTTGTCACCCTTGGGTGACAGTGTCTCCTACCTTAAGAGTACACTGTCCTTTATAAACTGCTTTGTGTTTGTTACTTTACCTTCTGGCTATCTTTATTGGCATGCAGATACTCGCATGAACATTCTGTGGGGAATCCAAGAACCCGAGACCTCCAGTCATACAATGCAGACTCTCCCACCCATAACATTGGTAAGTTATAAGTCAAAGATAAGCCCACAAAATCACAAAAGTTCTGTTAGGAAGCCAGTCTCTGTTTCCTATTGTACTATGGTAGCTCTGAGAGTTTTTATCTCTTCCTTCTGGGGGTGGGGGGCACATTTAAACATTGCCTGAAGGCCTAGCTTACCTTATAAATTGTCTTTTAGGAAGGAGGATGTAAAAAGCAAACGGTCTGTCTCAGAAATAATTATACCTCATATTCAAATCTACATCTTAAAAGAACTATCTTCTGAGCATTAGCAGATTTGTGCTAATTTATTTATGTATACATGTCATAAAGCTAAGTTATCACTCTTCTAATACAAAGAGAGCAAATTTGCTACACTTAAATTAGTTTCAATAAACAAGTACTTGCACTGAGTATTTCTATGGGGCTGAAATTGCTTTTCCTCATATTAGAAGACTCGAGTGTATTCTTACACTAACAGCATGAGGGAGAAATGAACATTATTTATATGTCTCTGTCTCATTTTAGACAATCCGTTTGCAAGCTGAAATGTTAACTCCAAAAATACTAGTGTCGCTGTGAGGTGTGTGTGCGTGTGTGTGCCTGTGTGTGTGTGTGTGTGTGTGTGTGTGTGTGTGTGTGTGTATTGCATCTTTACTCTCCTCTGCTTGTTGTGGCTGGAAGAGGAAGGTTGGAGTAAAAGACGGGGCATTATTGAGGAAATGGAGTGTGAACTCTTGTGTTAGCTATGAAGCCTGTAAGCTCTTTTTGTGCCTTAAGATAGAAAGATTAATTTCATTAAGAGCCCAACACACGCCTCAGGAGTGCTTATCACTGCTCTTCAGAGAGGAAGTGGCCATTTTTTTGTTACTGCAAAATAAACAAACAGTGCCTGTTTTTGTAGCCCTGACCTAAGAGTTCTCTCACTGTATCTCTCTGTGTTTGCAAACCTCCTCCCTGGGTCCAGTAGCAGGTGTGAGGGAATTAAAAACAAAATGTTTAAACGGAGCCCTCCCACCCCCATTTAAGAGCTCTGTTACCATTTGAGTTCTTGGAAAGGCACAGCTAAGGTCAACAGCTTGATTATATGAAACTGCTGCTGCCAACTGGCAGACATCTTTCAAGGTCATGGAAAGTCTAAAGAGTGAAATAGATTTCTGATCTTTTATTTTGAAGTTTAATATTTGTGTTACATATTTGGCATTTAATATTTGCAATATTTTTAAATATTTGCATACAATAAGTTGAATCCTGTCAACGTTGCTATATGTGTAAAGGGAGACCACAAAATAGAAGTGTAAGTTTCAGGGCGACTAAAGTTGAGGGAAAAATAAACTTCCATCAGAAATGTAGAGATGTTAAATTACCAACATGGGCTTGCTTAGGAGGAGGGATTTTGCAACCAGGAGCCTATCCATTTTCAAAACCTGGAGACTGGTTGAAAAAATGTCTTCCTCAAAGTTGGGGTCTTGTTTCCCCTCTTTGAATAAGTCAATCTCAGCGAGTAGAAGCTAACAACTAAACTTACATATTACGCAGTTCACAGGCATGAGCTGTGCCTCTAGGTACATAATTAGGTGCATTCTGCAGTTCGACAATGTGTTCCCAAGTATGCTTTATTTTATCCTATCTTGTTATGCCCAGATCATAATATTGTCCTCCAAAACCAGAGGCCACCAGGGAGACCAAGGCACACATGCAAAAGCAAAGGGCATTTTTATTATGGCTTAGGCTCGCCGGACCTAAGTTTGGGCTCACAGACTTCACCAGCACAGTGGATCCGTGCTGAGAGTCCCAAACAAGGGAGAAGCAGGGTTTTTATGGGCTTGGGAAGGGGAAGCTACAAGAGATTGTGACATAGGTACAGCAATCCAGTCATGGTCAGATGATGGTATTGACAACAGTTTCAGCCATACATATTATTTAGAACATTGTGAGGTATCTTTGAAATTAACCAATTACAGAGTGTGTCCTGAGAAGAGGAAGTCATCCTGATTGGTTGCCCTTCATGTAAATGAAGGATGCTGTCCGGGCCAATCAGGAGTTGTCTGCCATGCCCCTTTATGCAAATTTTTGGTTTTCAAAGTGGACCAACTAGAGGTAGGATTATCTTTCTGAATATGCAATTTTTGGCATCCAGAGTGGCCAGTCAGAGGCAAGACTCTGTTCTGTGTTCTCTGATGCTTCCTGAAGCCTGTCAGAGTTTGTTTGGTCCTTACAATCTCATTTTATTTTATTTAACTTTTATTTGTTAAGCAATTTCTACCTCAACAGGGGTTGGAACTCACTACTCCAAGATCAAGAGTTGCATGCTCTTCCAATCGAGCCAGATAGGCACCCCAAACATGCATCATATTAACGTGGGCATTCTTGTTCAGTCTCTGTGGAAGTTCTTCACGAGGCCTTTTAAGAACTGAGTCAGGGGTGCCTGGGTGGCTCAGTCGGTTAAATGGCTGACTTCAGCTCAGGCCATAATCTCATGGTTTATGGGTTCGAGCTCTGCATCGGGTTATGTGCTGATGGCTCAGAGCCTGGATCCTGCTTCAGATTCTCTCTTTCCCTCCCCTGCGCACACTCTGTGTCTCTGCCTTTCAAATATAAATAAATGTTTAAAATATATTTAAAAAAAGGAACTGAATCATTTGAAGGATGCCAGGGTGTCTCAGTCAGTTGAGCCTCTGACTTTTGATTTCAGCTCAGGTCATGATTTTATGGTTTGTGGGACTGAACCTTTTATAGGGTTCTGTGTTGACAGCAAGGAGTCTGCTTGTGATTCTCTCTTTTCCTCCCTCTCTGCCTTTCCTGGCTCCCTCTTTCTCCCTCTCTCTCAAAAATAAATAAATAAATAAATAAATAAATAAATAAATAAATAAGAATTGAGTCATGCAGTATATGGCCTCATATAAAGTCACAGACAACATGTGTTTGTTCCTGTGGGAATGGCAAGTATGAACAAAAAAGTAAAGGTCTATGTAAAATACACCTATGATCACAAAACCTTGGTTTTCAAACTACAACTCATTTCAGACAGTCTAATAAATACTGACATATTTCTTCACATGCCAAGTAAATCATGTTACCCTCATTACAAGGATGGGTCACCCCACACAGGCTGCGTAAGGAGAAGGATATTCCCCTTTGTCCTCCCTCGGCCTTGGACTCCAGCATGCAACAAACACACCCCACACACTCACATACCACAGACACACACACACACACACACACACACACACACACACACACAAAACATACTCAGGATCACATACCACAAATATACGTATGTGCATACACACCACAAATATACACATACAAACCCTGACGCCCATATACACATATAAATACACACATACCATTTCCTATGAGCATCTAACACGGCTTTTTGCCTCATGATTGTTTCTTCTCATGAAAAATCAGCCTCACTATTTACTAAACTTGTTAGGTAATTTGCTAAATCTTTCTAGACTATTTCTCCCACATGAAATAAGGATAATAGCAATTTCATATAATGTTACGAAAGTTAAAATATGACAAACTATGTGGTAAAATAGCTGGTACATGATAAGGACTCAGCAAATGCTGGAAATTGTTATAATAAGCTTACATCCATGGGTGTTTTTCTGACAGTTCTATTTCACTTCTGAAAAGGTTTTGGAGAAATATTTTTTAAAGTTTATTTATTTTTGAGAGGGAGAAAGAGTGTGAGCAGGGGAGGGGCAGAGAGAAAGGGAGACACAGAATCTGAAGCAGGCTCCAGGAACCTGCTCACAGCAGAGTCTGATGCAGGGCTGAAACTCACAGACCCACAAGATCATGACCTGAGCTGAAGTCGGGCGCTTAACCAACTGAGCCACCCAGGCGCCTCTAGAGAAATACTATTTGAAACACAAGGGACAATTTAGCTTGGTTGTTATTACGTGGATTTTACTTTTGTATTATATACCTTTTTATAGTGAACTCTTCAGAAATCTTCCCCATCTCCACAATTTACATGATAATCTGGTCATTTTTATGTTGCCAGAGAAGCCATTGGCAAGCTAAGAGGTGAGTTATCTTCTGGGGAATATGTAGAACATGGTTAAAAAATATGTAAGAAATGAGAAATATATAAATATATTTATATAGGGGCCCCTGGGTGGCTCAGTTGTTTAAAGTGTCTGACTCTTGATTTTGGCTCTTTACCCCTCCCCGTGTGTGCTCTCTCTCTCTCTCAAAACAAATAAATAAACTTAAAAAGAAAATAAATACATTTATATAAAAGACATGATTAATAGGACAAGAAAATTTATGATCGTCAATGTTCAGCTCCACACAGATGTTCAGTGACCCCACAAATGAAAATATCAATATACTGTCATATGTACTAAGTCTATGCCAAAAAAAAAAAAAGAAACACAAAGACGTATTTAAACAGCTACACTACAAGTTATAATTTGCCAAGCACACAGAAATGTATTTTTAGAGTTGTTTTTATTTTCAGTCATGCTTCTTTATAATATTGTCAAACACTAAGATGGTGCTGAATAGACCAACTGGCTCAAAGTACTGTCAGCTTTGTAATTTTCACTTCTAAGACTTTGGCTTTCAACCTGCGATTTTCTCCAGGCTGGTGCAACTAGGCTGCATGTCAGATTCGGTGAAAATGATTATCTACACTGCAGGCTACTTAATAAAGAGCCAATAAAAGACAATAGTTAGCCCTTTGGGAGCTTGTCTCATTAGTATGTGAGAGCCTGCGATTAGCAAAATGCACCTACTACATGGAGTCTATTCCTCACCAGTCAAGTAATCTCCCTGTCCAGCAAGTATGTTCCACAGAGTATAATCACAGCAATTTGGAGGAAAGAAGTTCTGGTCTTTTCTAAGACTCAGGCAACCTTTGCCTTGTTTTTTAAAATTTTAATCTAGAGAATACAAATGTGAGTGAATTTCCCACTGGTTTGGTTTGATGTTGGGTCTCTGCAAGAGAGTCTCTTTGGTACTATCAGCAACTTGCCCTGCAGACACCTTTAAAATGCCCAAGCATCTCTAGAATCTGGTCAGTGTGGCTAAGGAGATTCCTGCTTACAATATCACCTACTGCTCTTTTTTCCCCAAATGGGGTTCACACTGCTGCCAGATAATATGGTGACATATGGTGACCTCAGTCTATTAAGATTCCTGAATGATTCCCCATTCTCTGTTTGATAAAGGCTAACTCCTAGGCCCACGGGAAACTACTGCTTTTTACCGATAGAACCTCACACCTAGGTTTTCAGCCATCACAGGCTTTTATCAGCCCATCATTCAGAACTACTGGTAGTGCCTCAAATAACTCATTTTTCCTCCCTACCACCAAGGCTTCCCCAGTCTGTATGAGTCAGCTAAGGCCACGATAGCAAAGTACCCCACACTGGGTGGTTTAAACAATGGAAACGTACATTCTCACCATCCTGGAGATTAGAAAGTCCAGGGTCAAGGAATTCCCGGGGTTGGCCCCTTCTGAGTACTGTGAGCGAGAATTTAAATGAATCCCTCTGATCTCCCCTTGATGTTCACGTGGTGTTCTCCCTTGTGTGCCCCCCGGTCTCCAAATTTCCCTTTTTAATAAAGACACCAGCTGTATTATTTTAGGCCATACCCTAATAACCTCATTTTAACTTGGTAAAGGCCTAAACCTGGTAAAGATCCAAATAAGGCGATATTCTGAGCCGTCAGCGACACTATTCAACCCATAACACCATCTCTCTGATTGGTTACTCTGCTTCGTCAGCTTTTCTCTGTTGGGTAAATCATTACTAGACTATTGAGAACCTAATCAGACGTCATCCTTAGGAAGCCTTTCTTGATTATCATTTTTCACCTCTGTCTCCTCTGGGCTGCTCTGTGACTTATGTGTCCTTGCATTTACTCTGCTGATTGATTATTTCTTATTTCATACAAATATTATTAATGTGTAAATGTTTGTCTCTTGTATTAGAAAGCTCTTTGAGGTCCGGGTTTTCTACATATTCATTCTTAGCACTCAGAAGAGTGCCTAGCACATAGTAAGAGTTCAATAAAAGCTTAAGAAAGACAAAAATCAGCTACTGCTTCCAGTCCTTCAGGTAAGTGTTATAAAAAGAAACACGTTGCCTATACCAAATTACAAACTGCTTTGAAAATAAAAAATGTGGTGGGATCCCATCAGAAAACGATCCCTTTTGATTTACTCTTAGATGATTTAAAATGATAAATGCCAAGTAGAATATAGTTTCTAAGAGGGGAAAAAAAAGATGTCCTCTCTGCATGATCAGTTTACTTTATGATTAAAAAAAACCTATACTCTTTAAAGAACAAGCTTAGGCTTGGGGGAAAAATAATTTGCTGCAGGCTTTTAAACAGTTGGGGTTACGTTTTGCAAACACTGGAGATGTATTTACAGCGTGGAGAGAGAGCGAAGTCCAGCAGTTGGAAAGCGCTTCCTCGTGCAGGTGAGCAGGCTCTCTTCCACATGTTCCGCCATCCCGTTTGTTAGGTCATTTGTTACGTACAATCAGAGTGAGAGAGGGTCCCTCCCTTCCTCTGAGGCACTCACAGGCGACAGAGCAGACCTTCAGAATATTTGTGTCCAAAGGAAACAATAACTACTTGGGACCCTGAGGAAGCAGGAATTGGGCAAGGAACTTCCCACCACCTCTCTAAATAATAGCAACACAAACAATGCCTAATCTGAAAATCGTCCTTCTCTATGGATGGGGATGGCTTAATAGCTTTGATTATCTTAAAAAACAAAACCTGGAAAGGTAAAAATTTAATTATTTTCAAGGGTAGTATATATGATAGACACTTGGTCCTGAAATTTCTAGAATTCAGTATCATATTGTGTATTTGGCCTACTAATTTGCAGTTTAAGATAGTTTTCATATCACTTAGAGAAAAATGATCAATTTGAAGGTCCTGGAGACATCTATGTTAGTACTGCCTACATAGCACCACCCTTAGAGCTTTTGCTGTTTAACATTTTCAAATAAAAAGTGCCTTGGCAAGAATTTGTTGCTATAATAATAAATATGGGGAAAAATACAAGATAAGCTTAAATATATATTTAATTAAATTAGAAGAAAGCAATATTATGGAGTTTCAGACAATAAAACATATTCCTAGGTAAGGTAAAAGGGGCCCAGGTTGGGGGCCTGGGTGGCTCAATCAGTATAAGCATCTGACTCTTGATTTCTACCCAGGTCATGATCTCACGGTTTGTGGGTTTGAGCATGTGTGGGGCTCTGAGCTGACAGTGCAGAGCCTCCTAGGGATTCTCTGTCTTCTTTGTTCTCTGTCCCCACATCCCCACGCCTCCCATACACCGTGCAAGTCTGTATGTGCACAGCGCATGCTCTCCCTCAAAAAAAAATACATAAACATTTCTAAAAAATGGAATACTAATGAATTATTTAAGCATATGTCTCTTGAGAAAAAAATCAGATATAAACATCTTTATATTTTCTAGCAGTGAAGATTTTTTTTGAGAGAGAGAGAGACACAGAGAGAGAGGCACAGAGAGACAGAGCAAGAACAGTAGAGGGGCAGAATGAGAGGGAGACACAGAATCCTAGGCAGTCTCCAGGCTCTGAGCTGTCAGTACAGAGCCTGGTGCGGGATTTAAGCCCACAGACTGTGAGATCATGCCCTGAGCTGAAGTCGGACGATTAACCGACTGAGCCACCCAGGCGCCCCTCTAAAGCAGTGATTCTTATAGTTCACATAAATAATTGTTTTTTACATTCATTGTTCAACACTGCAATATAAATTATTTCAATCATTAGTTTGAAGAAAAACACATAATTCCCAACTTTTTTTTTAATCAAAAATGACATTGAACCACTTTTTCATGTAAACACTGTATTTTGTTCATTTCTAGCTCAAGCTTTTCAACTTAACAGCATTTCCTGGGGATATACTTTTCTTGCAGCTTGTTCAAAATTGTTGTTGACAGAACATGGGCTCATAATGACCTTCATGGCTTAAAATACCTACACTTGTTATGTATGTCCTTGCTTTTTTACCTTAAAAATCTTGGTCAAATTCCATCTTCCCCATTCTCCAATTTAATGACTTGCTTGATCTTGAACTAATATGCATATTTTACAGACATAGAGAAGCACAAAATGTATTTATACACATTGTAGGGGAAGAATTGTACATGTTTATATATACCCTAGATTCTAGTGAAGGCACTATGATGTTACCAAGAATACTGAGAGTTTGGAACCCTAGGTTGACTTTTAGATCTGACACATGGTTGAGTGCCCTTGAGTGAGTCACAATACATGTCTTTAACCTTCACTAGCATAACTTTGAAATGCACAGCTTGTCTACATCTTCCATTCTGAAATACAGACTTAGTAAAATCTGTATATATTTGGACAGAATATACCTGAACATGAACTGGTTTTAAGATACTAGTAAATATTGGAAACAAAGGCTTGTAGACTCTGACACTTGTTTGCTTCTCAATAAAGTGTAGCAAAGAACAGATGGAATTGCAGCATGCTGATCACATAGCTTATTGTTACTATTGTTTGGATATCCTTAAAATTGACTGTAAAACAATTCATTTATTACAACAACAAAAGATACTTGCAAGTAATGTTCTTCTTTAGCTATCTGCTTTGTTTTTTGAGAAGAACATAAAATTGGAGATGGGTTGGAAATAAAATGTGGTCAAGATATTTAAGAATAATAGCCATGGCATTGTGAATTTCAGAGCAAAACGAACTGAAGAAATTTGGAACGAATTATATGAAGTTCTCATGTGAACTACATTCCACATTGAGTGCTCACGTGAGACTACAATAGCAATAAAATGCATGAAATGATTACATCTCATCTCTCCAATTTAGTTAGAAGAAGATATATATGCTTTATAATAAACTCACTTTATGGAGACGCTGAGATACTAGCACAGTAAAAACACCATGCATACACAGCACCTGATTTTGCTATGAACAATAAAAAAAAGAATCCAAGAACATTCATTTTTATGTCTCACTGCCATAAAACAGACAGACATTGCAAAAAGCAATCCTATGAGGTACTGTTAATAGACATTTTGTTTTATGCTTCAGAAGGGAATTCCTTTTCTTGACCAAAAAACTAGTATGAAATTATAGCATTCTTATATTAAAAAAGTTCTCTACCAAATTATGTATTCTTTCTTGTCCATACTCTCAAAATGGTTTCACCACCATTGTACCAATTTATTTTTCATTGTAAAATACATCCTTTAGTGGGATATGATTTTATTCCACCCATTTTACCTAGCCAGGGGCCAATTCTTTCCCTAAACACAACAAAAACAACCTACAATAAATGAAACTATTTGTCTAGAAATTTTGTGAAATAGTAAACTCTTGAATATTAAATGACCATTAAGAGAAGAAGGCTAAATTTTAAATTTCAGTTGTATTAGATATAAAGCTTTGTATTAAGAGGGCGCTTGGATTTTAGAAGCCATTTTAATTATTTGTATCACCTGCACATTTGTCCTACAAATATATTTAACATTTGTCCCAACAGCAAAAACCCAGGTGTTGAAGTAAACCATATATTTTAAAGAGTAGAAATCATTATTATTGATGTTATAAGATCATTGATTTTTTGGGGGGTGTCAAGAAAAAAGTTCAGGTGAACACTGTTCAAAGTTAGCACACTTTCTAAATATTCACACTCTAAGAAAAGTTACTTACTACTTGTTCTCAGCAGTATCTTTGACTGTCAGATGTCTTCAGAAAAACTCTATTCTGAAATCAAGATCATCTAAAACATCAGAAAGCTCTAAATAGTAATCAAAGAGCTGTAAATATCTTTCACCTGAAAGGTAACATTGAGTTGGCATCATGATGCCATTTGTTTAGAGAACTGCAATATTTTCATTCTGTATTTAAAAAAAATTCATTGAATGAACACTCTAATTAGATTTCTTATACTTTAATCTCAATACTACTCAACTGAATTTAGGGAAATGTATAACCTCAATAATCCTTAGCTTCTCAACTGTGGAAGGAGTCAAATAATCCCTCCTTGATGTGGCTACTGATAAACATTAAATGAGACTTTGCAGGTGAGTGGGTTGGTATACTGTGCAGCACATATTACATATCTGATCACTATTTTAAACATTACCCCAGATTACAAACCCAGAAGACTATTGTTCTTTCCTTATGAATCCTTTACCAATACCATGCAAAAGCTATGCCTTAATCTTTACGGACTATGGTCACCCAACATTACTAATACTTTGGAGAAAATGTTCATTCATCACAAATATTCATGAGAAAGTTTATTTCATATCATAATCCCTATGGATGCTCTACAGAGTGATATTTTAAATGAGCACTCAAAACTCCAGGAGGATCCAGTCATGAGGGACTCTCCCTCCACAGTTTTGTGGGCTTTACCTCCAGGAGCTCAAGGAGGGGCTCACAGGAATTAATGGTGAAAAAAATCCCCTCCAGCTTCCAGCAGGAGGAGAGGAAAACAAGCCAGAACACTTTGTTCTCCTTCCTAAGGCTTGCCCTCAGGGGAAATGAACTAACCAGCTCCTAACCCATGAGAGTCTGAGAGTACAATCAGAACCTAATTGGCCTGGGGACAGGGAAATACTCAACCCCAGTCCGTTGTAGCCATCCTGTCCCACCTAAAGGGGTGAGGGAAGACACTAAGAAATTCTTGTGAAAGTCACAGTGCAGAGGCATAGGCTCACTAAAAAGAAACAAAAAAGTGGAAGTGAGGTGCTCTTGGACATTAAAAGGATAGTAGAAGAAATAAAATACCCAATTGAAGGTTTGGATTGTAAAGATGATGAAATCTTCCAGGAGATAGAGCAAAACACAATGAAACATCAGTTAGAAAATAAAAGACGAGAAATTACTGATGAGCTCATTAGGAGTTTATCAAAATAAAAATTCCAGAAAAGGAGAACAAAAGAAACAGAGGGAAGGAAATTACCAAAGAAATAATTCAAGAAAATTTAGCAAAAATTAATGGAATGTTTTCAAGACTGAAAGAACTCACAGAGTGCCCAACACCAGTTAACTCCAGAAACCCAGCAATAAATACTCAGATTTCCCATATACTTATATTTTTAATTCAGTAAGTTCTCATAATTTGCTATTTTTCTAACCCCAAAATATCAACAAAAATATTTCCATAAATTTTTAAAAATTGTGTGCATTGCTAACAAAAAAAGTGTGCTTCTGTGCATAGGAAGGTTAGCTCTATTTTGAACTTGTGCTAAATCCATTGAATATTTATTTAGAACAGGAAAGCAAACTACAACAGAAAATATTATGCAAGATAAACAAAATACAGATAAATATATATTTATCTAAATGAAATAGAATGTGACAATAAAATATTTACCTTTGCTACATGCAGTGCACTCCAGTCCACCAATCCTATTTGGTTTCAGCATTGAAACAATGCCGCTATTGAGATGCCCTAAACTGATTTCACGATTTTCTGGGCCATACGTTTTAAGAAACACTGCATTTCTTAGACTTACTTTATGATGAAACTTACTTCATGGGTCGTTTTGACGGAGTTTTTTTTTTTTTTAAATTAAGGAAATTATGGCAATATCATAGATTGTTACTGCCTAAAGGGTTCGGGAGTGTTGAGAATGTTTGAGGAGTATACTTACAAATAAGGAGAGTAAATTAAATTTATTCTATTTTTGAACATGGTTAGCTTCGCTGAGATTGTACTCAATACTTCTAATTCACTGCTTTCTTGACTTCACTGGTGGTCTTTAAGAACATTATCAGTTGTTACAGTAATTCTGTGGATTTGATTTACTGCTAAAGTGGTCATTAGGCCTACCACCTGCCTTAGCGGATGTAGGTGAATCAATATTCTTCACAGTCTGGAGATTAGGAAGCAGTGAATACTATTAACTTTTCTTCATGGAACCTAATGGCCTTTACTAACATGTTTACTAACTGTCAACACCTTAAACTTTACAGCTTCAGAGATCATTTAATAAAGAAATTAGAGAATCAGAGAAGTAGCAGTTTCTCTAATATATGCCCAAATTTCCTATAAACTTAAAACAGGGTTTTTTTCTCCTTCTCAGCTAATAAGAATAATTTTTTCTATTTCTTCCTGTATTCAATCTTCTAAATGAATGTATACTCACACCTGCTCTTGACTTACTTTGATGAATCCCTCAGGATAATATTTTTCTAGACATTACTGTGTCAACACAGTGAATTCATTTCATCTAAGTGAAATTCTAGAATTATCTTAGGGAACATCGATCCTCTTTAAGGTTGATGAAAGAAAACAATTATAATTCAGAACAATGAGCACAGAATAATAAGAATATAAAAAAGTAAAGTTAGAGGTGATAATAATCTGAAGACAAAATCCAAATGAAATGAGGGTATAATGGAAGTTTATCTAATTAACTTCTCAGAATTCCCAGAGTGTCCTGTCTACCTTTTCCTTCCCCTCAATTTTTAGTTTAAGTATATACTGGTAGTTTGGCATATCTGTTTTTGTGTTTCTATGTTCTCATTGTTTGTCTCTCTATAAGTTCTTCTTCCCTATGCCTTCAGTTTAAAAACTAAAAAAGACATTTCCTGTTTTGTGCTTCTTGAAGAAAAAAGGGTACATTTTGTTACTTTTAGAGTATTTCCCTCAATTTACTACTTAATGGGCCAGTTGTCCCAGGAATGAAAGTTTTTGACTCACAGTCCACATCTGCACTGTGAAATATAGTGACACCAGCCACTTAGAGGTATTAAACTGAAAAGAAGTTAAAACTGAGTTCCTTTGCACTAGCCACATTTCATGTGTTTGAAAGCCACTTGTGGCTAATAGCTAGTATGCTGGACACCGCAGATAGAGAACATTTTCATTATTGTAAAAAGTCCTGTTCGTCAGCACTACTCGGCATTAATCTTGTAGTCTACCGAGAGGAACAGGGAATCCAAGTGGCCATCTTTAAACATCAGTTAAAGGTTAGAGATCCTTTAAGACCTGAAAAAATAATTTAATAATCTCTACAGAAGCAAATAGATTCCTGAAAAGTAAAAATGAAAAATAAAAGGAAAATAAAGTTTCTGAAGTGGAGTGCAGTGTGAATGATTTCTTTTCAGTTGAATTTACTGAATCAACTCATTAAATTGGCCCATGGAAAATTATAGGTGTGCTACAAAGCTCTGCATGACCTACGTATCAGCAGTGACAGAAGGCTATGAGGGAAACAATGTTTACCTGCTTCAGTAAGAAAATCACAAATCGTCTTTGGATGTTCCCTCTATAATGCACGCTAAGAGAATTGTTTTCAAACTTCAAAAGAATTTGAGCTTCAAATGGCACCTTGTTCCTTATAAACAAGTGATTTTCCATCGTATAAAAAAGCCTTTGGCATGTTCAATTCTACTCAATGCAAATTTAGTATATACCTCCTATGAGCAATACTCTCGAAGAGAAGAGTGGTGAGCTTAACAAATTCCTTTTGATGAGAATCATGATCCGAGAGAAGTGGCCTGATCTGAAATAACACAACGGCAAGCACCTGAAAACAGGCTACACAAATATGCAGAATCAAAAAAGAGAAAACCATTTCTAGATTCAGGACACAAAAGGTGTGGCAGGCATGGCTTCATGAGGATTTGGGGGCAGGTGGTGAAGATAGAGGAGTATGGTGGACCATCCCAGGCAGAGAGAAGAGCATGCGCAGAAAGCGCAGGGGCACGTGGATGACTCATTTTCTCTCTCTCTCTCTCTCTCTCTCTCTCTCTCTCTCTCTCTCTCTGTCTTTCTCGCTCTCGCTCTCTTTCTCTCTTTGTCAAACTCTCTCTCAAAAAAATACATTAAAAAGAAAGGAAGAAAGAAAGGATGGAAGAAAGAAAGGAAGAAAGGAAGAAAAGAAAGAAAGGATGGAAGAAAGAAAGGAAGAAAGAAAGGAAGAAAGAAAGAAAAAGCCCAGCGTGGGACGTGCAAGCAGAACTCCTTCGGCCTCTCTGAGTTCTGGTCACCTCAGTCCTTATGGAAGGGAACTGGGGACAGGTTAAATTAGGGATGTGCTGAAGAGAGCCCTGAATAAAAGAATAACATGTATCATCTTTGTTTTGTTGTTGCTGATGAGCAGGATTAAGAGGGGCAAATCCATAATAAAGAGGTAAGAAAAATCTGTGTGCTTTTAATATCCAATATCCTGCCAGTCCTACGGATCTATGTTAGGAGCAACATCAACACAGCAACTCAAATTGTTTAGCACTTTACAGTTTATGAAATGTTTCATATTCAGGATCTCATTAAATAAGTCCTTTAAAATCTATATGAAGTACCCCTTATTATCTCTATTTTAGAAAAGATGTAACTACGGCTCAAAATTATGTATCTTGCCCAATTCACAAAATAACTAGCAGAAGTTACATGAAAAAAAAAAGTTTTCCAGTTGTCACATGTTCTTATTTTTCTACTGCATAATGGTTCTCACACTGTTTTGCTCTCAGGCCCCTTGACACCATTAAAATGTATCAAGGACCCCAAAGAAGTTTTGTTTATGTGGGCTTTCTCTCTCAAAGTTTATTATAGAACTGAAAATTTAACAGATTCTTACCAAAATATGTTTCTTTTCAAAACAATAAAAAAAGTTATCAGGAAGAGTGACATTTTTCCATGTTTGCCAAATCTCCCTAATAACCGGCTTAATAAAAGACACCTGGATTCTCATATCAGCTTCTGCTCAGTCTGTCAAAAATAGTTTTTTGGTTAGAGTACACAAAGAAAGTTCAGCTTCATACCAACATGTGGATAGATAAGTGAGGAGTATGTCAATAGTTTTTGTAGATATCACATATTTTCATCTTTGATATTATACCAAATCCTCAATTAAAAAGTGGGTCCTTGAAGGTCAGCCCTAGTGGAATTTGAAATCATATCGGAATTTTTTATGCTCAGTTTGGAATCCATTGGTCTATACTACATGCTGAATGACTCCTTTATTCACAAGTGATTGTGTAACACGAAGCCCTGGCCCTATAGAAAACATTGGCTCACTGAATTATGCAGTTTCTCAATGTAGACACATTTTTTACATAAAATGAAAAAAAAGAGGGGGGGAGATGTTAATATCATTGAAGTCTTTTAAGTCCTTTTAAGCTACACTGGTAAATAATTTTTCCAAACTTTGAATTTTCCCTTGAAAGCTTGAATGTTATCATTGGAAACAAATTCTGTCAGTTGTTTTCTTTGAAGTGACATGCTTCACTAGTGACTTCATTAGTTTTCAAGAAAATGTCTGCCAAATACACAAGTCTGAATAACTATAATTTGTTTGTCCATTTTTCTTTCAAGTAAAATGGTGTTTTGTGAAAAAAAAAGTGACCAGTTCAGCTTACAACTCAATCACATAGATGCTTTTCCTCAATTACCATACCTCAGGAGGCAGCAAGGACTTATACATTTTATTTTGAGCCACAAAATATAAAAGAGATAAGTACCTAAGGGTAAAATTCTAATAAAAGTTATAAATTTCACCTTTTAATCAAAGACAATCTTCACTAAAATTGACATATATATATTTATGTATATAGATGACATATATATACATATGTATGTAAACAAATATATAGGTATGTGTGTGGATATGTATCTACACACACACACACACACACACACACACACGCTCATGTATTTACACATATACTGCAAAAGTGGTGGAGTAAAATTGCTGGTGCCTTGAGCACCTTGAGACAGAGACACCAAACTGCATGAGTAGTAAGTAATACAATGAATACTAGCACAGTTTATTATTATTACCTGGTAAAGTAATTTTACCCCATTGCTTTTGCATTTTCAGTATGAATGTCAACCTATGAAAAAACCAATAGAAACTTAATATTGTTCTGAAAATATCTCTGACCTTGTTAAATCGGTCTCGAGAACCCACTGATATCCATGAGCCATACTTTAAAACTATTGCACTGTACACATGTCTTGCTTCTCCTCCTTAATTTCTTGTGTCCTAAATGAGAAAAAATAGTCATTACATAGTATCTTGCTGAAAATACTATTGAGTATATTAGGAATTACCAACCAGAAGATAAATGGTTAGGTTCATTAAGCAGTTTATTTATAACAAAGCTCAAGGTGGCCCAAACACACCATGATGGATTAAATATCTGGTCTCTCCCCAAATTCAGATGTTGAAGTCCTAATCCTCATTGTGATTATATTTGGAAATGAGATAATTTCTAAAAACTAATTAGGTTAAATGTCGGTCATAGGGATGGGGTCCTGATTGGATAGGATTAGTGTTTTATATGAAGAGATGCTAGATAGCTTATTTTTGTTTTCTTTGTAATGTGAGGACACAGTGAGAATACTGTCTGCAATTCAGGAAGAGTCCTCACCAGAAAAGAGTGACCATCCTGGACCTTGATCTGGGACTCCAATATCCATAATAATGGGAAAATAAATATCTGTTGTTTAAACCACCCAGTATTTAAAATATGGCATTTTGTTCCATGGAATTTGGTATCAGCTATATGGTGTTTTGTTATGAGTAACACACCGACTTGATTTTGTAATTCATAAAAATCCAAAGCCCTAGGATTTTCATTGTTAAATATATATGTATATATATATATGTATATATATATATACATATATATATATGGCATGTGTGTGTGCAAATTAGTCTTTTGAAAAAAAGCTAAATTTCAAATATCTAAAACAATGAGTTGTACTATATTTACATATTGGTAAATTTACAAATTGTAAATATTACAAATATGGTAACTTCCTCTAATGCTAGGAAGTTATATTATATGAGTTACTTTCCTTAATGCCCCATGCATGCCAAGAGCAAGACCATATTAACTTGAAGAGTCTGGATATATTTTTCAGAATCAATACTTGTTCTTTAGCAGTGACACAGTAGCAGACAATTGCATAATGAAGCTGTCTGTCTTTATTTACACAATGTATTTTTGTATTCACTAGGCCAGAAAGAATAGTTCTGTGTAGCAGCTGTCATTGTATTTTTTGCTTATCTCAGTCCTGTCTGCCAGTGTTATAATTCACCAGCTGACACCCGCCTTGGCAGAAACCAAGGGCAGTGATTTCATGCCAAGGCAACAACGGGGCTCTGAACTCTTGACACAATTCATCTTAGTTCTAGTTAGTAAAGGGGGATTCTTTGAGTTTTCTCTCCCTTCTGTGGAAGCATCTCACTGCTGGAAAGGGAGCGGGAGAGGGAGGAGGGGAAGGAGGCGGTGCTAGGATGGAAATGAGCCCTGAGAAACAGTTGTGGCTCTGTCTGGTGCAGTGGAACAGGGTCACAGGAAGACAGGGCCAGTTGTGAGGGATAAAGGCTGAACGCCCAGATAATGAAATTCCTGCTTGTTTGATTTTGCAGAGTTGGAAGGATATGAGAGCACATTTGGTATCCAAAAATACACTTCTGTTCAACTCACACTATTTGGAGGTTCAAAGTGTAATTTCTGGCACTTTCTGATTTAGGAAGCTTAGACTTGGGCATAAAGGCAGTTGATTGTAGTCATCAAAAATAGCCCTTTTGGGGTTGTGAATGCTAAATAAAATAGAAAATACACTTGTTCAAGTTAACTTCTAGACATTATTGTTCATAGTTCATACAGGTCTTATCCTACAGGCAGGCTTCAGAGTATTGACAGGCTTCTCCTGAGAAGAAGCACTGACCAGATAAGCAATTTTAAACAAGTCTTTCCTTGATATAGTAAAAAAAAAAAAAAAAAAAAGAAAGAAAGAAAAGAAAAGAAAAAAAGCATGGACAAGAATCCCCTAGATTTCCCGCAATCGACATAGAATAAGAACCGGACTTTCCATCCTATTTCCTGACACAGAGTGTAACACAATGGGCAAAGTAAAATGCGCAAATGAGAAAACAGAGCAGATAAGTGAGACCTTTGATTATCACGCTAGTGTCAATTATTTTAACATGTCAGCCAAAACAAGTGTTAAGGTAAAAAGATTAAACTAAGTGCCTCAGTTTTCCTTTCTTTTTGGTGTATCAACATGATCTGATTAATAACGTTCACAAGAAGTTTGCCTTAAAAGTGACTGATTTCCTGGATATATAAAAAAAAAGGCTGGCATTTCTTGGTGAGCCAGAGGCCAGCTACTGATGGGCCTCCTACATTATTACAGAATATATTTGGGTTGTTTCTGATTGTGATCTTGGTATTGTGTTATTGGCACAACTCCAAATGTGGAGAAACCTGATATATCAATATTGCAACTTACTAGGAGTAACAAAAACAAAAAGACTAATAATTCACCAAAATGTTTTAAATAAAACTACAACATTGGATCATATAGAATAGACCAATAAAGGAACAACGATCACTGACTACAAAACTACATACGGTTGCATATGTTTTTCTCACTGCAGAGTTGACATCACAGCATTAAACAATGCCAGACTTTCCCGGGGAAAGAACAATTTACAGGGAGTGTTTGGCTATGTATTCTCTTAAAAAGATAATCCTTTTCTGAAGAAAGATGTTTGCAAGTATTAATTTTTACCTTAAAGCTTATAAAATAATGTTAAAAGTCAGTGACAGACCACACCTACCCCAAAAGTAAAGAACAACCTCCTTCCTATCGGATCTCTACAAAAACCAAGGGTGAATATCTACAAGATGTTGACAAGAATATTTAATTAGGACTGGACTTAAACACTGATAGACACATTTGGGTGGAAATGTCAAACTGGGGTGGTGGGCGGGGGGGAAATGATTGGGTTGCACAAGATAACCAATCAGCTTTGAGGAGGGAGGTGATTGGGACAGGAGTCAGAGCTGACCTAATAGTAGTGTCCCTGGCTCCCAGTCCGGAGACTGGGCTTCAGCCACAACTGGAGGCTCTGGTGGTCACCTGAGTAAAAAGAGGTCAAGGAAAATGGAAGGACCTACATTCTCTCCATGCCTTCCTGCAGATCCTCAAAAAAAAGTTGTAAAATAGTCAACCAGAGCAGTTTCTGGCCCTCCAACCAAATCTAGCACATAGACATGTTTAGTTGGCCCACAACAAGTTAGGAAACAAAAATTGAATATGTTGTCAACACTAAAAAATCACGAAATTACACATAAAAATATAAATTTCCAGATTCACCTTTAAAATAAATTGGCCAGTCTGACAAAACCAAGTGTATATTCTCACAAGCTCACATGTTTATATATGTCTTCCTGAATACCTAAATCTTTACACTGCCTCTTTGATTCCCATCCAAACTGCCTCAGTCATTTATCTGATCCACCTACTGGGTCTGCAAACATTTGAATTGTGGACTGTGAGTTATTAAATCGTTCTGCATGTATGTTCAATAATGAGACTGAAATTTTTTATTGT
Source organism: Suricata suricatta (assembly GCF_006229205.1). Classification (NCBI taxonomy): domain Eukaryota; kingdom Metazoa; phylum Chordata; class Mammalia; order Carnivora; family Herpestidae; genus Suricata; species Suricata suricatta. The sequence goes on from NC_043706.1 coordinate 97,529,157, forward strand.
CCTAGTCTAGGGTGCATGTTAGGCTACATTAAATTAATTTGATATCATTTTCTCTATTTTTTTCTTGAAAGTACATTTTATAATATAGGGATTGTCCCTTTTAAGTTTGATAAAATTCATCTTTCAAATAAAACTAGTTTATTTTGAAATACATAACTGTTAACTAATGATTTCATATTTTTTCCTTATTCAATTTTGTTTACTTGTATTTCTTTAGAAAATTATTTTATATTCACTTGCTAATTTATTGGGGCACTTATCTTGATTTTAAAAATTTATCCTAGGAGTGACTGGATGGCTCAATTGGTAGAGCATACAACTCTTGATCTCTGGGTTGTGAATTCAAACTCCATGTTGAGCATAGCAATTTACTTTAAAAAAATAATAAAAATTTATCTCATAATATGTTAAAATATCCACTCAATAGCTTTTATACTTTTTTATGGCAATTTTACTATAACTTTGTGTATTTTGTTCCTCTTTTCAAAACCTTTATTTTTTTCTTTAAACATTTCTAATATTTCTATTAGTGTTGATTTTTGTTTTTTAAATATTTTTAAATGTTTATTTATTTTTGAGAGAGAGAGGGAGATAGAAAGAGAGAGAGAGTGAGCGAGCGTGGGCAGGAAGGAGACAGAATCCAAGGCAGGCTCCAAGCTCCTGGCTGTCAGCACAGGGCCCGATGCAGGGCCCAAACCCACCAACCATGAGATCATGACCCAAGCTGAAGTTGGATGTTTAACCAAATGAGCCATCCAGGCACCCCGATTTTTGTTTGTTTTAATAATTTATACATTATTTTTATTATTTTCTGTGTTCCAGTTCTTGAGCTGATTACAGCTCTTTAATACGTAAATAACTTATTTTCTGATTTTATATAGTTTAAACTTATAAATCTATTTCTAAGACCTGGACTTAGGGCACAGTTGAAGTCTCTCGTCCACGGGGCATACGATAATTTTTATATGATACTTTCAATTTATTTTAGTTCTTAGTCCTTTTAATTTTCAGTGATGTATCTAAAACTACAAATTATTTAATTTTATTTTCTTTTTTAGAAGTATTGAATAAGGGAATTAACCATTTTATATATTAATTTCTGATTAATTAATTGTGGTCAGAGAAACTAGTCCATGTGTTATGTTCTCCAGAATTTTTTTTTAGTTTATGGCCTTATAAGGGTTCAGTTTTTTTAAGTCCATTTGAGCTGGAAAAACTAATATATATGTATATATGTGTAAATATAATATATGAAATATAATAATATATATCCCATTCCTAATTTTATTGTTTGAATCTTGTATAGGCTCACTAATTTCTGTCACTTCAATCTATTGGTTACTAAAACATGTTAAAGTCTACTGCTATAATTATTGTTTGGCAGTTTCCACTTGAAACTTTATCTATTTTGTATTAGTTTAAAGTCTTATTGCTATATGCAAACATAATTAATTACCATTTCTTGCTAGAAGTTTATTTATAAGCATCTACTATCCTTAGCTATGTCTATTAGTCCTTTTTCCTTAAATTTTATTTTGTCTGATATTAATATTGCTCTTCTATTTAACTTTGGTTAGAATTTTATGCTTTAGCTTTTTATACATCTTTATTTTCAGCAATATGAGTCATTTGGTTTAAATATATCTCAACAAGAATATGTAACAGTCTCTTTATTCATTTTGAAATTCCAATAGACATTTTTAGTCACAGATATAATCCATTTATATTTATTGAAATTACTGATGCATTTGGCTTTTCCTGTTTTATATTCTTTTTTAAATCATTTTAAATCTTTTTTTAAATCTTCTGACAGCTTAGGGGCACCTAGGTGACTCAGTCAGTTGAGCATTCAACTTTGGCTCAGGTCATGACTTCAAGCCCTGCATCGGGGTCTGTGCTGACAGCTCAGAGCCTGGAGCCTGCTTCGGATTCTGTGTCTCCCTCTCTTTCTGCCCCTCCCCTGGTCACCCTGTATCTCTCTCTCTCTCTCTCTCTCTCTCTCTCAAAAATAAAATAAATGTTAAAAAAAATTTTTTTAGTCTTCTGACAGTTTAGAAGCTACAAATTACATATAAAAATAACTAATGCATATATAATACATTATATAGTATATGTCTACACACAAATACATAAATTTATTTTATTATTATTTGGAGTTATACATTTTTAAAAAGAAGAATGCTTATTTTTCTAGTCATTTACATTTATCAATAGTTTCTAATTTTACTGTTTTGTGAATAACTTCAGAATGTACCCTGTTCCCTCTCTCTAGGTACATTCTGAAGTCCATTCTTAGTAATTTTTCATTGAAAAAAATCTATAAGCTATATAATCTCATACCCTATTTATGTTTTCAGGGGTCTTTATTTCACACACAATTTTGAGGAGAGTTAGCTGGGTAGAAATACTATGTTGACTGTTTTATTCTTGATGCCTTTTAAAATACTACTTCTCCAACTTTGGTTAAGTTTTAATCTCAATGAGAAATAAATTGTTAGTTTATTGTTTCTTTGTAGGTTTCTCAGTCAGGTCTGCTTCAGTAATATAACATTTAAAAAAAATGTAAAATCTCAGTGACATAACAGTATTTTCTTTATTTCATACTCACAGGTTTGTACATTGATTGCAATTCAGCTGATATTTGTCAGTCCTGTGTGGGCCTAACTGGTTCCAAGACTACAGTTATGTTCAGGTGCATTTCTCCTGTCTTTATCCTAAGATCCAGGCTGAAGACAGCCTACCTGAGACATGCTCTTCATGAGAGAGTTCAAACTGAAAAGAGCTTTACCCATTGGTACTCTACCCATATTCCATTGGCCAGGTCAAAAGTTAAGGGGCCAAGGGAGTATACACCACCCACGCTGGTAAGGGTAGGGAGGAAAGATTTGTAAGCAAATAATACAACCTGCCACGACAGGTAAACTATTTTCTTTCTTGGAGTCTTGAATATTTCTTCTGATCTATTACAATCATTATTTGTTCCTTATTCAAAGAACTGTTTGGCAGTTGGTGTGAACCTTTTAAAGTAGAGCATATATCTTTCTTCAATTCTAGAAAATTGCCATTCGTTACCACCTTCAATCTTGTTTACAGGCCACTCCTTTTGTCAACGTCTTCTAGAAGTTTTTTTAAACATCTGTGGACCTTTTCACTCTACCTTCCATGTGTCTTAGCTTCTCTTTTCTTTTTTAAAGTTCTTTCTTTGTCCCTTTCATTATATTCTGGACAAAAGGTTGGGTTATCTATCCAGTATTACTTTGTGTCTAGTTTGAAGTAGTTTATTGGCCTTTTTCAAATTAGCAAATGTATCATTTTTAGTATTTCTATTTTTTTTCTTTTGGCCACTCTTTGTTGTTTTATTTCTGTCTGGTTTTAGTGGGGGTATTGTTTGTTTGATTTGCTATTTCTCTTCACTCTGAAGCATATCTGCATCTCCTGCAATTCTTATCTTCTTCTCTCCCTGTTAATAAGAGAGGAATCTCTCCTGTCCAAATCTAATTTTTTAAAACCATCTCTAAATCTCATTCTCTTCTACCTCCTCAGGGCCTTCTGTTTATCACTTTTTTTTCTTTTTACTCGTTTATAAGTTCTGTTTCTACTATTTCTTAGCCTCTAGTCTTTAACAATGTTCAAATCTAGCTGATCTTTAAAAATCAAACAAATCTTATACCCTGCTAGATTTTATACTCCTTTTCCTCTTCATAGTTAATATTATTGGAAAATTGCATCTTGACTCAGCCTTTAGCTCATGCACCAATACCTTTGTAAAAACTAGGAAAATTTGCCCATTCCTTAGAGTGTATACTACCTTGTGCCAGGGCATATGACTCCAAGTGGACCAAGTAAGTATGTTTCGTCACACCTATCTACTTGCCTGGGAGTTCTTATGCTAGATATTCCATGTAACTGTCACAACCCAATCAATGCCAAATTCCTAAAGTCTGGCTACTGTCTCTACTGTACTTTGAAAGCACTACCCAAAAGTCAGCAATGGCCATCAGGACGATAAATCTCAATAACTCTTTTTTATTCTTCCATTGCCCATTCTCTGTTGAATTTGATGCCAGTGACTGTTTTCTCTCACTTTTATCTGAAATCCCCTTAACTCTTGGTTTTTAGGGCTCTAATCTTCTGGATTTCTATCTGCCCTTTACCTGTAGTCTCCATTTCCTCTGCCTACTCCTTAAATGTTAAGTTCTCCCAGTTCTATTTTTTTTAGCCCATCTTCTATACATTTTCCTGATTTATATCATCCTTTTCCACAACTTCATCTAATATCTGATAAACCTCAGATCTTTGTCTTTCATGCACATCTGAACTAACTTCCCACCACTCAAGGCTTGTCTGATATTGGGTTAACCACAGGTATTTACACTAGTATGTCAAAACCAACCTCACTGTCTTCCATGTAAAATATCATCCTCTTCCAAATTACATGTGCTGCTTTTTGGCACCACTATTGTCAAAGCCAGAAACCTAGACTCTTGTCCCTCACTCTTCACACCCTCAAATCACTGAGTCATGTAAATGATTTTACCTCTTAAATAGTCCTTGACTCTGACCCCTTTTCTCCATCCTGTTGCCATTGCTTCACTCAGGCCTCATTCTGGATTACAACAAATCTTCACAGCCAGCCTCCCCATTAACACTCTTGCCTGTTACCAGTGAAATCTCTACACTACAGCCAGAGAGTGTTTTCCAGTCTGCACAAATCTTCTACTGGTTAAACTCCTCCTCTAATTTCACAATGCAATAAAATCTAAAAGCATTACTATTCATAAGTGATCTCCCTATAAACCTCTCCTTGCAGCATTCTCCACATTGCACTCTCTGTTCTAGTTACACTGATATACTTGTAGGTACATCAGTCTTCTTTTTTTTTTAGTTTTATTTTTATTTATTTTTGAGAGACGGAGAGACAGCACAAGCAGGGGAGGGTCAGAGAGAGAGGGAGGTACAGAATCTGAAGCAGGCTCCAGGCTCTGAGCTAGCTGTCAGCACAGAGCCCGATGCAGGGATTGAACCCACGAACCGTGGGATCATGACCTGAGCCGAAGTCAGATGCTCAACCAACTGAGCCACCCAGGCACCTCAGTACATCACTCTTTTAATTTAGTACGTGATGGCCTCACACCTTCACTTGCTCTGGATAATGACCACCTATCTTGTAGGATGAACAAAAAGGTCATCTCTCCTAGGTAGCCTTATTTAAATCTTTCTTATGATGTGTCAGAGCAACCTGCTTACATCTACTACAATACACATAACAGCCTTTTATAACCATATTTACACATCCTGCTCCTTCAAGTCTATTGTGATCTCTTAGTCATCTTTTTCTTATGTCAAAAAAAACCCAGTATCTGTCATAATAGATGCTCACTAACATGAATAAAGTAATAGTTAATTGAAATAATGCAATGCCATGTGAAAGTGTTTGATATCTATGAACATACAAATAATTATTAGGCAAAATAAGTAATATTTTAAGATGGTAGATGTGGAAGCTAAACAGGTCATAATGGCATTGGATGATAACAGGGAGTCTGAAAGAGGTGAAAATAACCAAAGATATGAACATTCAAAACAAAGTTCTGAACACCCAGTGCTCTCTCCCCAACTCTCTCTCCCTCCTCCGCTCCCCCTGGTTCTCCATTAGGTCTCTCCTGTTTTCCTGTTAGATCTATTAGTGCAAATATATGGTTTCTGTCCTTCTCTGCCTGGCTTACTTCGCTCAGCATGACACCCTCAAGGTCCATCCACTTTCCTACAAATGGCCATATGTCATTCCCTCTCATTGCCATGTAGTACTCCATTGTGTATATATACCACATCTTCTTGATCCATTCATCAGGTGATGGGCATTTAGGCTTTTTCCATATTTTGGCTATTGCTGACACTGCTGCTATGAACATTGGGGTACATGTGCTCCTATGCATCAGCATTTCTGTCTCTCTTGGGTAAATCCCCAGCAATGCTATTGCTGGGTCATGAGGGAGTTCTATCGGTAGTTTTTTGAGGAACCTCCATACTGTTTTCCAGAGCGGCTGCACCAGTTTCCATTGCCACCAGCAGTGTAAGAGGGTGCCCATCTCTCCACACCCTCGCCAGCGTCTATAGCCTCTTGATTTGTTCATTTTAGCCACTCTGACTGGCGTGAGGTGGTATCTCAGTGTGGTTTTGATTTGTGTTTCCCTGATGATGAGTGATGTTGAGCATTGTTTTATGTGTCTGTAGGCCATCTGGATGTCCTCTTTGGAGAAATGTCTGTTCATGTCTTCTGCCCATTTCTTCACTGGATTTTTTGTTTTGTGAGTGTGAAGTTTGGTGAGTTCCTTGTACATTTTCGATATTAGCCCTTTATCTGATACGTCATTTGCAACTATCTTTTCCCATTCTGTCGGTTGCCTATTAGTTTTGTTTATTGTTTCCTTTTAAAACTGACACAAATTTACAAACAGTGGAGTCAAATAGACCCATGTTTCTTTTTCTTCTTCATCATAAAAGGAGATTTCCAGTTACCTGCCAGAAAAGTAATAGGTGAAAATGTGTCCTCTTTGGGGGGGAAAATGTGTCTTCTTCTGGATGAGATGATCAGTCTTAGTTTGATACTAGAATCGCCAGATTTCATTCATCATTGCTTTAAGAGCACTCGATGCTTTGTAACACACATAATAGAAGATGAGGCTTGAAGTTAGTTATTTTATTTTAAGATGTATTTTTCTTGTGCTTCTGCCTTAGCAGTAGAAGAAAGAGCACAAACTGAAGACTGTCTGCAACCTACCCATCCCTTGTAAAGGGGTTAAGAGGAAGAACTGCTGAGAAACTTCATCCATTCAAGTAGAATTTTATTTTGAATATGTAATTTTCTTTCACTCGCCAAAAAGATCACTACATTAGATTTGTAAATTAATATAAATAAAAATTAAAATGGCTTTAAACATTTTTGTGCGGCAGGATAAATTTTTTGAGATGTTAACAGGTGTTTTGTTTTGTTTTATATTTTAAGCTTGGTGTTTTGAGTTTTCCCTCCTCTCCATTCTAGCAGCCTATTCAATGTGTTCATTTTCACAGAGATGAATGTGGCAGGATGATCAGGTGACAAAAGGAGAATCTTCTGGAGTTTCTTTCCAAAATCCGAAGGCCTTAGGGATATGGAGAAAACTTAGGACACAGACAAATTTGGGTGAGAAACATCTGGTGTGAGAGAAGGAAGTCTCTTCTCTCCAGAAGAGCGTATAGTGAGAGCAGAAATAGTCAGAGGTGGTCTGAAGTGAGACAAGGACTCAGAGATGAGGAATATTGCTGCAGAGGGCCTTGTCCTCGGCTTTTCAGCACTGTGGGAGCTGAGTCTGCAGCAGTGGATATTCAGTCTCTGATCACCAGTGCTCGGCAGCTAGCAGAAGGCTAAATGGTCATAAGCCCAGTCCTCATTTGCCCAGTAGCTTTGGGGTTAACAAGGCTCAGGACCATTCTCTCCAATTTCTTACTGCTGTCTGGCAGTGCTCTCTTCTCTGCTACCACTTCCCTGAGTGTGTGCTCAGCACGAATGGTTTTGTCCATAACCTGAAATTTCCTTGAGTAACCTCTCTTACTCCCATTCCAGGACATCCATAAAACAAAAAGTGTGTTTCCCTGCATAGCAAGCAAAGAGGTGGGTATTGAGAAAATGTAAAGGCCCTGCCTTAAAAAGTTCTTCTCCCACTCAAGATATTTCTCCAAACTATGTTATCTAGATATGCATTTTACATTGGTATTTTTCTTTTTTTAGTTTATTCATTTATTTTGAGAAAGGGAGAATGCACATGCCTGTGAGAGCAGGGAAGGGGCAGAGAGAGACAAGGAGAGAATCCCAAGCAGGTTCCACACTGTGAGCCTGGAGCCCAACACAAAATGTGAAATCATGACCTGAGCTCAAATCAGGAGATGGACACTTAAGGGACTGAGCCACCCAGGCATGCTTTGATGTTTCTTTTACAGACATTTTATACAGCTATTAAATGAAGTTGGAAAGTTTGATGGTATAGTATTTTCTTTCCAGATAGGAAATTCTGTTTAACAGAAGAAACTGCATACTGGGCACCCACAAACCTATTTGTTTAGCTCACACAGTGTTTTAAATATAATTAGTTACCACAATTTACATATTTAAGATTTCAAATAAAAATCCAGACTTCTGACTATTTGTGTAAACCTAGATGATTTTACGACTTTGGGGCCAGTTTTGCATTGCAGCAATTGATTGCAGCTGAAGAGATGCTGGTGCATTAAGACAAGGCAAATGCTCTTCAGCCACTCTGCCCACAATCATTTTATTCATTTCCTTTCCTCTCTGGAACCTTGAAGCATTTGCATCTAAGAATGCTTGCATGAGGAAGTTTAATATCCCTTCCAAGAATGATCTAGCCTTTCAATTTCAGGATGAAATATGGCACATTAATAAATACTTGCTACACACATACATGCATGCTTAAATAAAAAGGAGAACTATACATATAATCATGGATCAGATCATTCTCAAGTCTGAATTATTAAAAGGGAGACATGTTTCCCATATTGAAAACCATCAAAGATTTAAAATACATGGAACGCATAGGGAGATTAGACAGCATATGTGCGGCTGGAATGTAATAAGTGAAACAAAGACAACATTTTACAAAGAGATTCTAAAAGAATAGCCTGTATTCATTCCCCTTAGAAAAACTAGTGCCCATGAAGAGAAGTAAGGAAAGTTCTGAGACACAGAATAAGGACAAAAGCCCATCTTTGGATTAGAATACTTGTGTAAATTTGTTCACAGTTCATTATAAAATTCAGTTCTTGGGGCTCGTGGGTAGCTGAATCAGTTAACCACCTGACTATTGATTTCAGCTCAGGTCATGATCTCATGGTTTGTGGGATTGAGCCCTATGTTGGGCTCTGCACTGACAGCATAGAGCTTACTTGGGATTCTCTCTCTGCGTCTCTCTTTGTCCGTCCTCCACTTGAGCACACACACACACACACACACACACACACACACACTCAATCTTTCTCTCTTTCTCTCTCAAAATAGATAAACAAACCTAAAAAAATTCAGCTCTTGATTTATGAAATTTTCTGAGAATAGTTAAAAAGACCATTTCCTGAGAAGAATGCTTCCTTGCTAAATTAATAAGAATTCTAGTCATTTGAGCAATAATTTTCAGACACTACTGCCTCTATCACTTCTTAAATAATGGAAAAGAAAACTCAGGACATTCCTTTGGTCCATATCATTCAGAATTTAGGGAAACACATAAACACACTCAGGAATGCAATGGTAAGCTAGGCAATCTCCTGTCCTCATCAGGCATTTGCAACACAGTATAAAGACTTAGAGCTGACATACAGCAAGTAGAATGTGTTGGCATAGTACCTTTTTGATTGGTATGACTTTGAAATATTGTAAATACTTGATGAATGGCAAAATGTCAGATTTCTCTTTGCTGTTTCACTTACAAACAAAACCTCTTTAACTTTAAAGAGAACACAAGATGCGAAGGCATCAGAAAAGTTTTCTTTTCAAAGCCTTTTTAATTTTAAATTTATTTTTTCTATTAGACAATATACTCAATAAAAAGCTTTCATCATTTCCAAGATTTTTCAAAAATATTTTTTCAAGGAGATGAACCACAGAATCATTGTCTTTCTTAAGATGCTTCATGTTTTACTTCTCACTGACAGCTGTTTATGTGGAAGGTTACTAAGATTCCCAAAGTGCTTAATAAATATTGACTATGTCTGAAGATTATGAAGGTTTATACATTTTAATATGTGATGTGACCTCAATCTGCTTAAATCTAAAAAAAAGTATTTTAAAGACCCATTAGCTACTTAGATGTGATTCTTTATTTTTCGGATGCCTATCTGGCTTATGGGTCAGAAATTATAAATGTAAGAAAAATGTGTCCTGGAAAAAACCAGACATGTGTAGCATGATGGAAATGTAGCATAGTGCTTTGAGGAAAGTCCATTCAATTTCATTGACATTCATAAATGATGACTAATGCATTCAAATAGAATGAGTAATTTACCAAATTACGGACATTTGGATGGGCTCAGAATGAAGATCTTGTTTGTTTGGATATGTCCTGAAGTGAATCTCAATGAGGTTTACTTCATTATGCCTGACTCTACAAATAGGCTTCAGTCACAATCTGAACAAAAGCCCTGACATGTAAATAAACGTGCAAATGATGGCCAGCTACATTACTCTTTTTGTCCCCAACCCACTCAGGAACAGTCAACCCCATCAAAATTATCAGTCACAAATAGATGGCACCATTATTACTACACAAGTGCCATAAAAGGCCTCTATTAGCATAGTGTTACTGTCACATCCTCCCTCTTCTTGACCACAAGAGCGAGATACATACACTACAAGTTCCCTCTTCTAGCAACAATGGGCTAACAGGGGTCCCTGCCCCACCTGCATATCAGTGATTCCTATATGATCAGCACATTCAATAGAACACCTCAAGAGAACATTCTGAACCTCAAAGGGTTTCTTTTGAAGTGTTTCCCCCTTCTAGTATAAACCAGAGATGAAGAGCAGCAACAAACCCAATCTCCAGTGAAAGAAAGATATGCATCACTATATTTTCTAATGCTGGTGCCCAAATTTTGGACACATTCTGGATGTTTCTGTAAAGGTATGAAATTCCAGATGAAAAATTAAAATCAGTCCTTCATAGAATTTTTCATCTATATCTCCAAATAAATTTGACCTAGTATATGTCTAACTCAACAACTTCTGGACATTTTAGACATTTGACTGAGGAAATAAAAAATAACCTTTGTCTCTGATAAGCTGAATTGAATGAGTGACACTGTTTTTTTCTACAGGTAATTACTTCACTACTTCAAGTTCAGTAACAAATATGCACCTAACTGGATTCTACTAATCATTGGAAATCTTACTAACACCATGTCCAAAGTTCTATAGTTGCTAGAAGTCATGATCCTGTCAGTTGTTAGCCTGTACATTCTGATGCTTCATTCAGACATATATAGAATATCAAATATGTGGTAGGCACTCACACTCATGATGTGAATGGGCAGTGCGTGAGATGGATATGGTTCCTGAGTCCATGGAGGTTACAATCTTGTGAGAAGGCATATTTTGACCAAATGACTGGGGAGTGATAGAGAGTAGAAGTATAGAATTCTATGAAAGATTACCACAGAGGGACCTAACGTAATCTTAGGGAACTAGGGTTGCTTCTCTCAGAAATGAGAGTTGAGGAGAGAGAGGGACACAAAACCTGAGAGACTATTGAATACTGAAAACGAACTGAGGGTTGAAGGGGGAGCGGGAGGGGGAAAAGAGGTGGTGGTAATGGAGGAGGCCACTTGTGGGGAAGAGCACTTGGTGTTATGTGGAAACCAATTTGACAATAAACTATTAAAAAAAAGAAATGATTTTAAGTTGAGACTTGAAAGATGAGCATGCTGACGAGATAAGTATCATGAGCAGGTAGGAACATTCCAGGAGGAAGAAGCAGTTCATCCAAAAGTTTCAAGAACAAGGATGATAAGAGCATCTTCAATGAACTGCACAAAAGCCAGTGTGGCTGTAGTGGAGCGAGGGGCAGAGAGTGGCCAAGGATGAGGGGGAGAGGCAAGCATGAGCCAGATCAACCTAAGGCTTAGAAACCACATTAGATTTTATGGACTTTATCCTAGAGATGACGGAGTCATTAAAAAGTATATTAGTTTGCCAGAGCTGCCATAAGAAAGTGCCACAGACTGGGCATCTTAATCAGGACATTTACTTTCTCACACTTTTGTAGGATAGAAATCCAAGATAAAGGTGTTAGCAGGGTTGCCTTTTTGCTGAGACCTCTGTCCTTGGCTTTCCTCACATGGTCTTTCCTTTATGTGAGTCTGTGTCCCCTCCTCCTCCTTCTTTGACAACTACTTCTTCTTCTTCTTCTTCTTCTTCTTCTTCTTCTTCTTCTTCTTCTTCTTCTTCTTCGGACACAACTTATATTGATTTAGAGGCCACCCTAATGACCTCATTTGATCTTAAGTTCCACTTTTAAAACTCCTCTCCAAATATAGTCACATTCTGAGGTACTAAGACTGAGGGCTTCAACATATGAATATTGCTAGAGGGACATGATTCAGGCCTCAACAGAAGGTTGAACAAGGGTCAGTGACATGGCCCCCATTATGCTTTACATATTCATTGTGGTTGCAGTTTGGATGGAGTAGAGGGGCAAGAAAAGACTGGGTGCCATGGAGGAAACCTCTGCTGAAATCCACTGTAGAGGATTGCTGGATAGGGCACACCTTTCCCTTCTGAGGACTGTGGCTGTAGTGAGTAAATCCAGGAGAGGTAACTTGGAGAAGGGACACTTCCTACTCTGTGACTGGAGGGGAGGAGAAGAGCAAAGGGGGCAATTGAGGTAGATTAGTCAATAAGATGGCAGGAAGCTGAGGTGGTTTGCTTTGATGGTTTCTATTTCAATTTTCTGTGAAGTAAGACATCTGCTAAGAAGAAGAAGAAAGCAAATTGCAGATGTGAGTTGAGTGGAAAATGTTTTAAATTGCCATTCCAGGGAGTGGGGAAGCAAGCTAACAAAAAATCTCATTAGAATTTCTATGAAGTGTTAAAAGCCCCCATTAAGATGGGTGACCACGGATTTCAAATAGCACAAATCTCCCCGGCTTTATTGTTGTTTCTTTTCTATCTGTGCTTGACTGTGGGCACAGATGTGGAGGTGCAGAGTTGGACTCTTCCAGGAATGGAGTTTCTCAGGCCAGAGAGTGTGCTCCAAGGGATTGCTGGAAACAAGGGCAAACAACCTTTCCAACTAAACTCCTGGGAATTTTCCAGGTGCTTGGAGTATGAAGTAATAATTCAGCAGAAGGGTATGGGGCAGTAGGTGTTTGCCTTCCATGCTGCAGAAATGAAAACTTCCTTGGAAGTGTTTTATTTTGTGGTGCAGCTCAGGGAACTGGCTTCTGGTTCATCTCGAAGCACACACTATAAGCCACAGCTCCACATTTCTGGACGAGATAGATACACTGAATCTTTTTATATTTTTATGCTACAGCTATTTAAAATATCTGCTTGACTGCACATTTATCTGGATGGGAAACATGCTTAGCATTTAATGAAATGAGTATTATGTTCATGCCACTAGCATTTAATAAAACACAAGATATGATGTTGAGCTTCTGCTTATACACCCTCTTCCTACTCTATCTGCTAATGTTCTGGCGGGCTTCTGCATCATTCAGACTACCTTGGAAACTGAAAATGAAAATAATCTTTCTGAAAATTTTTGGTAATCTCTAGGAGTTTGAATGCAGAGGGAAGGTGCCTCGAATGCCCAAGAATTTAATCTTCACTTCCATCTGCCTAACTCTCATGAGAATGTTTCATTTCAAACCGTTCCACTGCCATTCTGCCACACCGCTGCCAACACACACACACACACACACACACACACACACACACACACACACACATCTGTCACAGTATCAAGCTCCAGAGCTCAGATTTCACATATCTCAAAGGAAAGGAATTTTAGGATATAAATTCCACAACATAAATTGTTTTTACATACGCTACTACTTACTGTGCTTTGTAGCAGGATATGGGCTCTTGGTGTGAAATAATAATAATGACAAGGGATTTGCCAATGAAAAGAAGCTGGATACTGTAAAATACGGTCCAAGCAAAGTATCACTCTAAGATAATTCCTAGACATGTCAGAGCACAATAGGGTCCTCTGACACTTTCAGTTGAGGCAAGCATTAAATTTTCTGAACAACTGTAAAGTATAACCTTACTTAAAAATATAAGCTCTTCTTCCATTGTTTAGGTTGTGACTGCAAACAGGAAAGATTAGAAGCTTCCAGCTGCTGAAAAGGTAAAAACACTCTTGAATTTAGTTGCTGTTAGTAATTAGAGACTTGAATTGGTAAGGAAGGAAGAGGCAAAAATAACAGAACATGTCTGGTTGGTATTTTTATTAGATGGTATCCTCAGAGAATTACTTATTTAGTGGCATTCCAAAGATAATGAATAGGACCCCCCAAGTTAAAGACCCAATTGAGCCAAAATTATGACAGCTGGCCCCCTTGCAGTGATGGTAACCGAACTGCTATTTCTAGTGTCTTTCATTAATTTAGACATTTATTTTGATAATCTAGTGCATTTCTAGTTTCAGGTCATTGAAATACATATGTATATAGAAAGCGACAAATTCTACAAATCTTTTCACCCTGCACAGAATCTTTGAAAGAGAAAAAAAAGGGGAGAAACATAATCCATATAACAGCTAAAAATATCTATCACAGCTTCACGTGGTCTTCTAATTAATTAATAGCACATCCTCCTTTACAGACCTCACCATTAGTTACCACCTTATGACTACAGAAGGAACACTGTATGTTTTGTAGGAAAGGAGTAAATTTACCTAAAGAGAGAAAATAGCCATAATCTCTTTAAATTTAGGAAAAGTTTTACTTTGGCTCTTCCTGGTTTTATGTCTTTTTCACTGTAGAAACAGTTCAGATGTTCTATGTTTTAAATATGTTCTATGACATATCAGGATCTTATTTTATTTGTGGAAATGAATGGTCTCAAATAGCTCCACAAAGTTATTTCACCAAAATTAAATGGCTATTAAAAAACAAAAACATGTGGCAAACAGACATACGAGTTTGTTCTCAGTTGGAAGCATTATACCTTCCAATTCTCAGTTAAAGGCCAGAATTATTTCCTTCTGCCTGAGGTCTAAGAAAATCATACTGAAGAGGTGAACAGTCTATTTGCTGTAGTATTATTTCAATTCCATGATATTCAATTCCATGATACCATGAAATTATGTTTAGATTTTCTAATATAATATTTTCCTTTCTTTCCTATTCTGTTCTTCCTACATAGGAGGTTATAACTAAGCATACTCTAAAAAAGCAGTGAGCATCTTTGCCATCTGTGGCACCACACCTTTGCCTTTCTGGTCAATTACAGTGAATACAGTTTCTGCTATTTTTCAAAATATCAGGAACTGATTCTCCTCAAGGTACGTATTACTCTACTTCATACTACCCCAGACAGTATGTTCTTTCCATGGAATTTCTTCCATTCCACAGCCACTTGGAGCCAGAATTGAGCTTGTGGTCCAGGTAGAAGTTGGGGGGACGGGAAGGGGATGGAGCTACACTTTCTCCATGACCTAAGCTTTTCTGTATTGCCCTAGTCTGCTCTGATTAAAATTACCAACATTCTGGTCTATAGGTAAACTTTCAGAATGGACAATCTCTTTCCACATTTTTCATGTCTTTTTGGTGTCTTCTTCTTTTCATTCCTACTTTTCTCTCAATCCCCTTCTCTCAAAACTTACTCTCAGGAGAAGGTGTGCAGAGCAAACATGGATCGGCAAAAGTTTTGGCATGATTGAGTGATTCTGATCCTAAGGGTAATTGAACTTTAACAGCAAACACAAATTCTTAAAGTAAGGAATTGTATTTCCATTTGCAGAATTTGAGGCTTGAACAAATATGTAGAAACACTAATTTGGGAGGTATCACAGAGATTACCCCATGCAGTCAATCACCAACTCAGCCCTCATTTTCTCATTCTCTATGCATTGAGTGCCTACAAGATATCAGAAGGCATTTGCAATCTAGTAGAGGAGGAGAAACCCCAAGCAAGGAAGTCTTTTAAGTATTATAAGGAGAGATACTTTAAACTAAGTAAATTCACCTTAGGGCAGCAATAAAAGCTTCAGGGAAGAGATGATTCTCTAAGTCTAAAAGGCATACATATGTTTTCTAAGTAAACAAAGGAGTGAAAGGTACCTAGGAATTGTGAGCCAAATATCTACAATAGGATTAACTGGGAAATTATGAATTATTCAAGCAAGCTAAATAATGAAAGGTGAGCATGGCTCAAAAAGAAATGAAACTGGAGAGAAATCAAGGCCAGATCACTGAGACTTTGTGTGTTTTGCTAGTGTGGACTTCATTCTATATGCCCACACTTCCCAAAGTATGACATATGTGCTGTTAGTAGAACATGAGCTAATTTTAGGTGTTTTTTGAAGTTTTGCTTATTTGGGGAAAAATCTTAAAATGAAATTCTTCTGTGAAGACCATGAGACACTGGTTTTACATTGGCAGAAGTAAACACAAAATGTCCTGTAATAATATTACTGCTACTAATAGCCTCAGTTGGAGAACAACTAAAGCACATAATAGGGGCTGTTGTGATAATCCACCTAGAAGGAAAACCACCAGCAGAAGCTCCCAATCAAGTCATTGCATGCTTACCACCAGTGTGCCATCAGTCCCACTCTGTGTTTCTAACCCCAGGCCACTTTCCTCAGGCTACTTCCAGGCTCTTGCAAACACTAGGTGTTAGCTCATCAACCTCATGATGTTGAAAGAAAGAAAAGAGAGAGAGAGAGAGAGAGAGAGAGAGAGAGAGAGAGAGAGAGAGAAAGAAAGAAAAAAAGAAAGAAAGAAAGAAAGAAAGAAAGAAAGAAAGAAAGAAAGAAGAGAAAGAAGAAAGGGAGGAAAAAAGGAAAGAAAGAAAGGAAGGAAGGAAGGAGAGAGATTTGAAAGATTTTGGTGAATGTTAAACTTATCCATTTCGATGGAGAAATAGTCAAATATTTAAGTTGAGCACAAAGTAGTGGATCTTACTTTGTTCATGTGTTTATGTGTGCACAGACAGATGTGTATGAACACCCTTACATATATATACATACACGTATGCACACACACTTACACAGAACAAGGCATTTTCCTTCGGAAATACAGTCAAATATGATTCTTTTCCTTTCCAATAGAAATCACATTCCAGAAACCATCCAGGGAGACAAAATCAGAGGAACTGATGTGTCTATGCATTAACAAATGATTTGGAGGGTCAGGGACCTGAGTTATCTGGTCAAGTTATCAATTACATGGGTATTTTAGTCTTTACTCACTTTCTGTCCCTTCCAATAAAAGCAACTGAGAGATACTATTGACTAATATATTGAGTAGACTTTAATTCTAAACTCTTTAAGAGTTGAAGGGACATGTGGGTAATTTCACATGAAGGTTTGATGGTGTTTACAGTTATCATTTAACCCTCAAGGATTAATAACATATTGACTTCTATTGCTTACCAATTATTTTATTAGTGATAGTCTTGCCCATCTAACAAAGATGATAGTTTCTGGAAGGAGAGAGTCATTTACTTCATTCATGTATTCCTCAGAGCCTCTTACACAGGGTTAGGCATATAGTAAGTGCTCGATAAACATGTATACATCCATAATACAACACAGTCTGTAATTCTTTTAGAGAATGGAGGGAATATAGCAGATGGATAGGAGAAATTATGGGGATGATTGGGAACTTAAAAAATCTGAATTCAGCAGAGAAAAACTATTCTTGTGCATAAACTGCACCTGGTAGCAGAGAGTAGATAGAGATGGTAAGGATCCCTGAACAGTTACTATGTGCCAGAAACTGTGCTGTTTTAAATGTTAACACAACCAAGTAGGGAGATGGGTGTTACTTTTCCCCATTTTACAAATAGAAAACTAAGATTGGCAAGGAATTGAAAAATATTTTATATTTCATCTAATTTTTCCTTCATTTCTACTTACTTTGTTAAAAATTAGTTTTAGAGGCTTACCAGCACACATATAAGTATTTTTAACTGAATAAGAATACAGAATAAGGACCCCTAAAATATAAAACACAGAGAAAAAAAGTAAAAGGTGCAGGAAGATCAGCTTCAAAAGAAAACCTTATAGGTTATCAGAGTAAAACTTCAAAGATGGCTATGGCAATATGGGAGACAACCAATTCTTTATTATTCATTATCAGAGAAAAGAAGCACTTCAGTTCATCCCCTTTCTTACTATACTAGAGGTTACCCAAATCACCTGTTAGTAATTATGGGACCTCAGAAAGAGTCCCATGTCTGTCTGACCACCATGATATCTATACAGTATACTCCTCTTAAAGTTCTTTGGCACAAAATGACTGATTTCATCTCAGTAACATTCTGACCAAAGATTTCTTTTGGTAGAATAAATTTTTTCTGCCACTGAATATCAGCATACAGTCTTAATTCTCTGATCTCACTACAGAAATCATGATGCTATGTCCTCCTGAAACATAGTTGTCCAGCTTCTAATTTGTTAGTCAAACAGATAGCAGCATGCATCATAAGAGAATATCATTACTGGTTACTCTAGAGTGTCTTCAATGTGAGAGTGCACACTCTTGAGGACTCTCATAATCCAAAAGTTACCTATATAAGAATTTTTTTGTTTTTGTATTGCAATTTTAGTATTTCTAAAAATCCCTATTTTAACTTTAAAAATATTTTATATTTAATAAAAATCAAAATACAGCTTATCAAAATTTGTGAGTGCAGTGAAAGCAGCATGTAGAGGGATATTTATAGCATTGAATTCATACTTTAAAAAGCAAGAAAGATATAAAATCCACAATCTGTGTTCTACCATAAGCAACTAAAGAAAGAAGACTAATTTCAGACCAAAGCAAGCAGAAGGAAAGAAAACAAAATAGACCAGAAACTAATAAAATTGAAAAATGGAAAATAATAAACAAAAAATGAACACTTTAAAAAAATTATCAAGTAAATGATAAAGCAAGACTAGCAAGACAAACAAAGAAAAGGGAGGAGGCACAGATTACTAGCATATGAAATAAAACAGAAAGATATTCAAATAGACTGTGTAGACATCAAAAGAATAATAAAAAAATCCTGCAAATAGCTCTATGTACATAAATTTGATATTTAGTAAAAGGCGAAAGATTTATACAATCTGAAGAGAAACCAGATTATATTAAATTTGATATTTAGACAAACAGGAGCAATTCCTCAAAATAAAAGCAATAACAAAAACAGAAAAATCCCAAACAGCTACTACAATGCACACAGAGAAACACCCTAAATAGTTCTACAGTTATTAAGGAAATTGAATTTATAATATAAGAACTCTCTAAGGAAAACTGTTGTTAAATCAAAAAAGGAGAAGAAACAAATTACAAATATTAGAAATAAGAGTGTTATTATCACCCATGGATGTTAAAATTTTGAAAAAGTAAGAATATTATATTTTTTGCCCACAAATCTGATAACTTAGATGAAATGGGCCAATTCCTTGGAAAAACAAACTACCACACTCACACAAGGAGAAATAGATAATACAGCCTACATATACATATACATATATATACACATACATATATATAATGAATTAAAAATGAATAACCTTACACATACAATTAATTACATACAATCAAACACAACTGAGAACATATTTAGGGATTATATTCAGCTATAAGTCTCATGAAACATAAGGAAGGTACTTATTCTCACAGTGAAGGACTGTATCAGAGCAGTCCTAGACCACTGAACTGACAAACAAACAGAGGCAGAAAGACCACTTTTTAACTTACAACTCATTTTTGTGGCCAGTATTCTAATACCAAAGCCTGATAAAGTCATTACAAGAAAGAGAAGCTATAGATCAATATCTGTCATGAACACAAACACAAGAATCCTCCAGAAAATGTTACAAATTTAACACAACAATGTATAAGAAGAATTAAACGCCACCTCCAGGTGGGATTTATTCCAGGGATGCAAGGCTCGTTCAGGATTCCAAATTCATTCAATATAAACTACATATCAACCAGCTAAAGAAGAAATATCATATGCTCATATAAATTGATGTACAGAAAGCAAATGGCAAAAGCTAATATCAATTCATAATAAAAGCTTCCAACAAATTAGAAGTAGAGGAAACTTCATTCAGCTTGAAAAAGAACAGCTACATAAAATCATATAAGTAACAATATGCTTAATGGTGATAGACTAGTCATTTTTTCCCCAGGATCAAAAACATAAAACAACTCCTATTGAAATCATATTAGAAGTCCTAGTTAGTGCAATAAAAAAAGAAAAAGAAAAACTATGCAAATTATAAATAAAAATAAAATTGTCTTTATTGGAGGATGGTATTAAAAACTATGATCTAGAAAAGTCAAGGTCTAGTCAAGAAGGAGGTTCAGAGGTGTCTGACTAACGTTTGGTCAAGGAGGGAGTCCATCAAAATGCAAGAAAATGAACCTAGACAGAAACCTTTCACAAAAATGTACTCAAAATGGATCATAGACCTAAACAAAATCCAAAACTATAAAATTTCAAGAAGAAAATCTAAATGATCTTAAATCTGTTTATAAGTTTTAGATATAATATCAAAAGTATAATCTATGAAAGAAAAATTAGACCTTAATAAAATGAAAATCATCTGCTCTATAGAGATAATATTTGTAAAATAAATAGACAAACCACAGACTTGGAGAAAATATTTGCAAAATACACATCTGATAAAGGATTAGTATAAAAAGATAAAAAGGGTTTATTAAAATAAGTTTATAATAGGATTTGTAAAATACAAAAAACTCTTAAAAGAGAACAAGAGAACAACACAATTTAATAAATGGGCAAATGATCTGAAGAGACCTCTCACCAAAGAAGATACATAGGTGAATAAGCATATGAAAGATGTTCAACATTGTCTTTGGCTATATTAGTTTACTATTATTGCTATAATAAATTGTCACAAACCTAGTGACTTAAACCAACACGAAATTTTCTGTTAGACTTCTAGAAGTTAGAAGTTCAAAATGGATCTTCTGGGGTGAAAACTGAGGTGTCATCGGAGCTACAGTCCTTCTGTAGGCTCTACGAAGGAATCCATTCCAGGCTTTTAAATATGTATGTGCACAGAATAACATACAAACATCTATTTTCTTGTTCTATCATTGGAGAGGGCCTAGAAGCAATGACGTCCACATAGCAATGACATCCACTTAGTAAAATTGGGCCCAGATATTGGTTTTTAATACCATCACCTAATAAAAAGATCTCCAGATTCCTTGGAAAAATGGCTGTTTCTAGGATGGGGGAAGGAGATATACAAACTAGCTTGGAGCATCTTATAGTTCCAGGAAGTAAGGAAATGCTAAAACAAACAAACAAACAAACAAAACCCTCCACAATGGTGGTAGCAGGTCAAAAGGACACAAGAAACAACTGAAAGCTCATAGTGGCCAAAGCTGAAATCACATTTGAGCAACAAACTAAATAACATACTATTGGGTTATAAGCCAAAGTATAAAATAAATATTCATGAGTCCATAGTAAGGTAAATATATGATTAGATTAAATAAATAAATTGAGGAGACTAGACCAATCTCTTGTACAGAAGATTTCCAAATAACTTATGGGTGAGGAGGTGGAACATACTGTCCATTCCTTAAGTATGAGTTGCACATAGTGACTACCTTCCAAAAAGTAATATATAAATAAAGATAAAAGTCACTTTAAAGTAGAGATGTCTAACAAAGATTACATCCATGAGATGATCAAGGTTAACATCATCACTGATAAGTCCCCTTCATGCTATGGATGCTTATATGATGTGATAGGAATGGCACTTTACCTTGGTGACCTTCCTCACAAAAACTTTTAACCCCAGTCTATTCATGAGAAAAATATCATATGAATTCCAGCATAGTGACAACCGATACATGACTAACACCTTTAAAACTGTCATGGTCATCAAAAACAAGAAAAGTGCTTAAAACTGGCACAGCCACCAAGAAGCCTATGGAGATAGGACAACAGAATGTAATGTGGTATCCTGGGTGGGATACTGGAACAGCAACAATGACAACAAAAACGAAATTAGGGAAAACTAACAAAATTTGAATAAACTGAGAGCTTTGATTAATAATGATGTCAGAATTGGTTTATTAATTGGACAAATGTACCATACTAATATATACAATAGGAGTAGGGGAACTGAGTGTGGGGTATATTAGGAACACTCCATCCCGTCTTCTCAGCTTCTCTATACCTAAAACTATTTTTAAATTTAAGATTTGTTAAGAACTTTTTTGTTCTAATTTATCTGGATCACCATCTCATTACAAAATTTTACAAGATTTTAGTCTACACATTTCTGTATTTGTTTACAACCATTTTTGTCACAAGTAATCATGGGGATATATAATTTTGGGTGAACATTATCTGGTAGCCAATAGCAGATTTGATCTAAGTTATTGTTCTCATACTGAATCATCTTACTAGAAATTAATATAAAACGTTTCTTCTACATGAGTAGAAGACAACGATCTTCTATACTATGTACTATTCAGGAGTCAGCACCTCCAAGAGAAAAGTCATCAGCTACAGACAAATTTATTATAATGGGGAGACTTAATGAACTGCCAAATTTAACAGATATGGAGACAGAGTGAAAAGAAAAAACAAACAGGATAGGAGATAAAAATGAGTAAAAGTAATGAAGCCAAATTGTAAAAGAAAACAGTAGAAGAAAAGTGATTTGGGAAACAGAAAGAAAGAATGGATATAGAAGTAGTGCCCAATGTAGCTTCGTTAATCTGTGCTTTTCTGGCTTTTCATTTTGGGTGTCTCCTAGACAAAAATCCTCTCTTGTCACAGGGATTGAAGAACAAAAGAAAACTGAGACTGCACATCAAGGAAAACAGTCTGAAAATCAATCAAATGGTCGATTGATCCTTATGGCACAAACCAACATATATGACGACCCTTTGTTCAGTATATAATTAATTTTTTTTTCACCGAGCTATTCTTTTTGTTGGGACAGAAGCCAATCTATCCAAAAAATTAAACTGTCATTTTCTACTTCTATGATTTCCTTTCCAGGTTTTGGCAGGAATGTGAATTTAAAGTGAACATATACGAGACATGACCTTTGGGATCATAGTGGGACTCTATGATCTTTGGGATCATTCTTTGGGACTGGTATTGATTCAAAGTATAGACCATGAGAATAAATTATGTAAATGGATCAGATACAGTGCCACCTAGCCTGGCAGTCACAAAGGCAACAGGGATTTGAAGGATTTATATCAATAATAAACAGAAAACACTTCAGTTTCAGTTCATTAAACATCATTTCATATTGGCATAACATGTTTATACAAGAATCTAGAAGTAGTCATATTTCTAGAATCTTCTTTAAATTCTTGTTATTCTAATAGAAGATTACATCAGTTTAGGTTTCTAAGAATTTGATGGCAGATATTTAAAATTTATTGGTTAAATAATGATATGCATATCAAATGTCAAATCAAAATGTACATTAAAATCATATTTACATTTATGTTGAGATAAAATATTCTTATCTCACAATATTAGACTTGTGTGTGTTCATGTTGTGCATGTATATTTTAAGTAACTAACATTTGAGTCCCCTTTTAAAACTGTGAGAAACTTTTACTGCATTCAAAAATTTCAGATCAATGGAATCTAGATATGGAAAGCATATTTCACTCATATCTAAAAATTCTGATCTATTTTAGCAGTCTTATGTTGGTCACATCCAGAATCAAACCCACAGTATCTAGATATTTTTTTCTGAATCTGATGACAAAATTTAGTCAGATTTGTAACAATATTCATAAGTCTCAAGTCTATAATATTGCATGAAAGAAATTTATTTTATTTATTCTAAGTATTATGGATAAAAATGCATTTAAGGTACAAGACAAGGAAAAATATGCATTTTATCCATCTGTTGGGCCCTTCTATGATCCAATTAATAACTGTCATTTGGATGAAATGCAGCTACCACTCTTCAGCAAGAACCAATCGGTACCCAATCTCTTCCAGCTTTTAGGCTCTCCCTACAACAACTCATCTTTTGTATTGCATCCAGAGTTTTTTCCCCTAAAACACTAAAACCATTCTTAAAAGGTAAGCAATAGCTGCTCTTTTAATAAACACAACAGACATTAATCTGCCTTTACCTTTCTTGACCTTTTAGAAGATGTAAAACTGTTACTACTCATTCTTTCTTTTGTAACACAAACTTCTCCTGGCTTCCTCCCTGCTGCTCTGGCTCCTCCATCTTACCTCCCTCTTGCAGAACAACTACTGGATGAAATTCCTCATGGCACTCTACTCAGCCTAAATTCTCTTTTTAGGGTTTTTTAAATCTATACTTTAATTACCATGTCAGATGATTTATAAACTTATATTTCCATTGTAGACTTGTCCTCTAAACTCCAGACAAGAATATCCAATGACCTCTCTTATTTGATTCCAAAGTACCTTAAAACGACAATGTCCTAAATTGCACCTGGGTGGTCTTATAACAGGTTGCAAATTCTTACCATTGAGAGGTATAGCTTCTGTCCCCTCTCTCAGAATCTGTGTACACTTGTGATTGTTTCAACTAATACAGTTCAGTGGGAGTGAAGGCGAGTGATTTCTGAGACTAGAATATAAGAGATCGCCAAGTCTTCACCTTATGTGATGATAGGCTTATGGAAAGCTATGGTGTAAGAATTTTAACAAATCCCCCTGTTGTCATGATATGATAAAGCCCAAAATATGTAGAGGACATGTGTAGTCCTTCTTCTAGATAGACCTGGCTTAGCCTAACTCACTGAGTCATCCCAGGCCCAGCTCCAGAGAGGAGAAAGAGGAAACTTGAAGATGGTTCCATCCATCCATTCAAACCACTTCTGGCCATTTGATTTTTTTCCAGCCAAGACTCCAGATACTATAGAACAATGAAAAGCCATTCCCACTGAGACTTATTAAAATTCCTGACCCATTGGTAATGCCACAGTAGATAGCAACCCTGGTCTTCTTTCAACATTTCCCTCCATTTCAACTCCATCATCAACTTCTGTAAATTAAGTTTTCTACCTAAATTCCAGTTAAGATACAGTGTAATATATTGGTTTTGTACACTATAGTAATGCAACACTTCCACACAACGCCTGGTGCTCCTCACAACAAATGCACTCCGTAGTCCCTATCACTTATGTAACCCATCACCCCACTCACCTCCCTTCTGATTACTCTCAGTTTGTTCTATAGTTAAGAGTCCGTTTCTTGGTTTCCCTCTCTCTCTATTTCCCCTTTACTTATTGTTTTATTTCTTAAATTCCACGTATGAGTGAAATCATATAGTATTTGTCTTTCTTTGACTGATTTACTTCATTTAGCATACTCTTTAGCCTCATCCATGTCATTGTGAATGACAAGACTTTTTTTTTCTTTCTGATGGCTGAGTAATATTTCTTTATTCATACACACACACACACACACACACACACACACACACACACACACACACCCCACTTCTTCTTTATCCATTCATCAGCTGATGGACACTTGGGCTGTTTCCATACTTTGGTTATTATGGATAATGCTGCTATAAATATTGGGCTCCATGTATCCCTATGAATTACTATTTTTGTATCCTTTGGGTATATACCTAGTATAAATTATGCCAGTGGCATTCTTATTGGTCAACCCTCTTCTCGTTGCCTCCAGTTCAACCTCAAACCATTCTCCACATTGTTAGCTAAGTGATCTTTTCAAAACTCAAATCTCTTAATGAGAGAGAAATGCTTAGCATTCCTCAGAGGTATTAAACTGATGTTAGAAGAAAGATAAAATTCCTAATGAGACTAAGAAGGTGTATATGATCTGCAGGATTTCACTCTCCCATTTCACACTGTCCACCAGAGTAGTCACCAGTTTCATTTGTGATTACTAAGCATTTGGAATGTAACTAATGTAACTGAATTTTTAATTTTATTCAATTTCAATTTGTTTAACTTTAAAAATAGATACTTTACCTAATTATTGGAAAAATTTAAGTATGTTTGGAACAATTCGGGGTGTGCAGTAATTTTTTTCACCATAAGCTTTATGATATTTAAATATAAATCAAGTATTCCCAATGAAAATTTAACATCTAAATTGGGATGTGCTATTAAATTTAAAATGCACATTTGATTTCAAACAGTAATAGAAAAAGAAGGTAATATGTCAAATTAATATTTTTTTGTTGGCTACATATTGTAATGATAATATTTTGGATATATGAAGTTAAAGAAAATATTTTTAATAAAATTAATTTCAACTGCTTCTTTTTATTTTTTTTAATGTGACTACTAGAAAACTTACATTACACAGCTGACTTTCATTATATTCTTATTGGACAGCGGTGCTTTAGACCTGTTTCCTCTCCACACCCAGCTTCCTCTTTGCCCTTGTACTCATGGTGCTTCCTCACCCACAGGACTTCTGCACATGCTGTTTCTATCCTTTTCTAATCTTTCCCCACTTAACTCATACTCATCTTTCAGTCGTCTGTTCAAGTCCCATTTCCTCAATTAAAACATTTCTGATGCCATTTTGTTGGTTCAATTCTCCTATTATCTGCTTTCACACCGCTATGAACCTCACCTTTGTAGCATCTGTCACAGGGGCAATTCTACCATTGTGTACTATTAGATATTCACCCACCAATCAAACTGTCAATTCCATGAGAAGAGACACCACATCTACTTTTGTTCACCATTTTTTCCTCAATGTTTTTAGCACAGTGTCTGGCTTGCGTTGCAAAGATTAATAAAACAAAGGTCAGGATCGAAGAATGTCAGACTACAGCAAACAGGAGAACTTTGTATTTGAAAGCAATAAAACAATTCTATGCATGTTTTACTAATTCAGTTCAATACTTAGCTGTCAAATTAATGAACTAATAAATGAATAATAATGTCATTTCTCCAAGAATATCATTTCACAATTTTCTGGTATCAAGGGATGCTAGAGTCCAGCTCCAGCAGAAGGATGGGCCATCCTTAAGAGAGCCCTGGACCATGTTGGCAAAAGGGAGTGAGAGAGCCTTGGCTTCTTTCTGACCACCAGGCAAGCATCTCTGCACTGGCAGAGAGTCAGTTTTATTTACTGAAAAAATGTATAGGGCACAAAACAGAAGTGGCAATTGCCTTAGAAAATGATTTCTGATGACAAATTCTTTGGTACGTAAAAATTTTCCAGAACATAGATTGGTCCAAGACTCATGCATAATCTTTACCAATAGTGATTGAAGTAGGTGACTAGATGCTTATCACACAAGGGGAAGGAAGGGATCTTTAGCATTCAAATACAAGGCAAAGTTTTTAGCATAGTAAAGGCAAGAGTTGGTTCTTTGTGAGCTGGGGTCAATAGCCTGTTTTCTCAAGGGAAAGAAAAACAGGTTTCCCGAGAAATGTAACATTTGCTCCTATGATCACAAAAGAAGAAACTCCTATAAACAGTTTTTTCATAAGATACAATTTACATATTTTTAGCATAAGAAGGCAAGTCACTCCTGATACCAGGCAGTCAGGTGCCTTGGTGCTCAAGCAGACATTGAGTGGGAGTTGAGTGGGTGCAGATTCCAGTCGCCACCTGATGGTGGGAGGCCTTGCAAACCTGCCTTACTTCAGAAATGGCTCTCAGTAAAGGGAAGAAAATACAAACTCTCTGTCTTGTCATTGAAGTGTTCCACCATTTGAGTCCCAGGCTTTCATTCTATTTCACTTCTTATCCATGGTCTCCTCCTGAGGACATATGATGGCAAGCTTCTGAGTCAGGCAAACGCAGGTGTGGTCCTGCTCTCCTCTGTGACCTCCCTAAGATGTTTTCTTATCTATTTGTTAGAGAGCTAGGAATAATAACCGTGTCAAAGAGCTATTGCAAAGATTAAATGATGTATACTTGGCACAGTGTCTGTCATGTAGTATTCTCAATGACCGTTAGCTATTAGTATTTTCTCCAGGCCAAGCACAAGATAATAATAACCACCCTTATATACCAGTCATTATGTTAAATGTATTATTTCAACAAATCTTCATTGAAGTTACCATCAGAAAAAGGAACTGAGGCTCAGAGAGGTTAAGTCACCTGCACAAAACCACACAGCTAGTAAATGAGAGATAAGATTCATACAGCTAGGCAACTTGATTCCGAAGCCCACCTTTTCACCATGGTATCACCCTACCTGGCAGTAGGCACTCAGGCAATCTTGATTTCCTTTTATTTCCATGTACCCCATGCTCCTGTCATTTAAGTGGCCATTCCTGGGGCACCTGGGTGGGTCAGTCAGTTAAGCATCTGACTTCAACTCAGGTCATGATCTCACGGTTCATGAGTTTGAGTCTTGCGGTAGGTTCTGTGCTGGCAGTTCAGAGACTGGAGCCTGTTTTGGATTCTCTCTCTCTGACCCTCCCACCTCAGGCTCCCTCCCACCCTCTCTCTCAAAAATAAATAAACATTAAAAAAATTTACATGGCTATTCCTCCAACACACATGAACTTTCACAACTCCATTATCCTGTTCACTCTGTTAACCCCCTTCATCTAAATTATCTTCCCTCTCTTGTCTCCACAGGACAAATTTTATTTGTGCTTCAAGGCTATCTCACTTATCATTATCTTCCCTTATTGTCTATCCTTCTTCAGAATGTATAATTCCATCCGATCAGCTAACTAGCACTCTGTTTATTAAAATAGGAAAACGTGAATTCTGTTGCTCTATTGCTATTTGTATGCAGGATTATCTCTCTTATTCTGTTATGATATTTTCAAGGTCCAGAACAGGGTCCTACTCATTTTTGTCTCTTATGTTTTTTTTTAAACACTAGAAACATATGTGTGTGCTCAGTGAATTTATGCTGACATGAAAATTGACTTAATATGTGATCTGCACAAGCTGCTTCTATTTATAAATACACATGCAGATGCCTTTAAACAAATGCATATGCACAAATGCAGAGGCTCACATGAACACAAACACATGTGCTTACACATGCACATAACCATACAATTATGTACACAGAATCACACAGGCACACACACAAACACTCACAACAGTTTTTGCACTTGCATAAGCCCAGATATGCATACCTATGCGCACAGGCATGGCCACAAATATGTTTATGCACAATTGCAAATGTGCACACACAGAGCTTAACTTAGTTTTTTTTTTGTTTTGTTCATAACTAGACAGATGAAATATTGAGGGAAGAATGAGTTCAAAAGGTCTTTATAGAAATTAACGTAGCCTTCCTGATTTTGTCTTTTAAAACAATGAAAGTAATATGTTTGTTTAACTGAAAAGAACCTGAATAGCTAAGGGGTATTTTTGTTACTTTATTTTTCTAATTTTTATTGTAAAAATGTAATTCAAAATAAAAGTGATCTTAATATTTGATACTGAGACCTCTCTCTCTCTTTCACACACACACACACACACACGCACACACTCACATACACACTCCCTTGGAATAATGCTCATTTGTATACTTTTGGTAAATTTGTATATTTTGGTAAAGAAATATTAAGAAAATTCACACCAAAATCATCTTGAAAAGACTAGAGACTTTATATCAATACTTATATTTAAACTATTTGGCTTTGGGATTTCATGTTCTATTAAGAAACTACAAGCTTCTAGAATATTTTATTATTTGAACATTTAAGGCAGTAAAGCTACTGGCAAAAGATGTTTTAAAGAATTAAACAGATAAAAGCAAATAAAGTACCATTGAAAGAGAAAAGTGATGCTGCATGATCATTAAAATTTTAACAAAGCAGATTATAAACAATCACGTGTACAACTGCATGTGTAAGGATAATTCCACTCCAGATTGCTGGTGGTGTTACTAAATCATGGGAGCTTCAGTTGTAAGTTAGGATGTGCTGGGAGCCCATGAGGGAATTATAGCCCCATTACATACCGCCAAGTGTACATTACTGTCTGTTGGGAGGAGGTGCAGGGGTAATGAACATCTCATATGGTCTGCACTCCATTAGATAAGGATATTAAACCCTCAGATCAATAAGACACCATGAAGCCATTATGATCATTGGCAGTTAAAATAGCCCAAAAGCCTCACTTGTGTCCGCAAATAGAGGAAGGGTATTTTCATATCTCTGGGCATCAGATGTGGCTGCATTCTGAATCTCTCTGTTTGAAGATTCACCCTCTCAGTCACGAAGAAGCAACATTTGCATACTCTGCCCAGTGCCTGCAACTTGAGTGCTTGAAGTGGTAATGTCAAAGGGGCCCAATTTATGTTGATTTAAGAGGCCTCATAATTTCAGATCTTGTAATGGAATTTTCATTCTTTTAGCTACATAATGCATGCAAACATTATCATGATGCCTTTTAAAAAGCTGTCAAAATGCATGGGAAGAACCAAATGTATTATATGTTGGCCTCCCATAGACTGCATCAGGGAAAAGAATAGCTCAGAGAGGTTTCAACTGTGTATAATTATACATGGCTCTACAGCTGGACAGTTATTGTAATGCCCACAGTGCATGGTGTCTGGAAGAGAATACAGAGCAATATGCAGCACAGTATTGCTGCTTACTATATTAAACATACATTCACACATGCTGCATGATATCACCACCGTCCTCCATCATTTTACAGATGAGGAAATGGCAGCAGCAGCTCTGTCTCCCTGTGGCTCTGTCTATAGCTTGCCACTCCTCCAAGATGGGAAAAGAAGCACTGAGGCCCCTTTTTTCTTTGCTGGGCTGGTCCACAGCTGTCTATCTGGTCTGAACAGTGACATTTGATTAAGTGGAATTATAAATCTGTCAGAAAACAATTAGCCTCTTCTGCATTTCACTCCTATATGAGACCACTCAGAAATTATGTTAGTGCTATACAGGTCAGAGCCCTGCCATAGGGACTTCCACACACTGGCATTTTCCAACCCCCTCAAAGACTATTGAAGATGTGAGGGAGCCCAACCCTCCATGACTCTTTCTTCCCTTAGCTTCATTCCCTTGCTAGTAAATATTTGGTAGAAACCAACCTCAAAGAAATATGTAGACTTTGGGGGATGTACAAGTCTCATACACTAATTAGACATAAATTAGGTTAAACGAACTGTTAAAGGGAACACCATCAAGAACTAGCATACACAATATGGAAAATAGCATGATATGGGAGACAAAATGATCAAACTGCCTCGTTTTATGAGGAAAACTTATAAAGAAATAGAATTTGAAATAAGCGACCAACAGTAAATTGACCAAAATGGCACAGATGAAAGAGTGCAGCCCAAGGCCCAAAGGCCAGAACCTCATGTCAACCCTTTTCTCACAGACTAGAAAAGAGGAATCAGACAATGGTTGACAAATGATGGAGCCACAAGTTGTCAAGTGCTTTGTTATCTGGATGTGGAGAAACCTGTACAGTCATTCTTGTTCACGAGCAGTTGCGAACCACCAAAACCATGTGCATCCAGGCCAGCATGATGGACATGCGCGCAAAGTTGCATAGACCCTGTATTCAGGAAGCCTATACTTGGGTTCAAGCTGTACTGTCACTGTCTTGAAATTCACAATAACTTCTGAACATGGAGTCCCACAAATTAGGTAGCTGAGCCTACCTGCAGTCATTGTTCATCACACTTTTATTAGATGTGTAAAGCCTGTGTTCGCACACACCTCAAAGCTAACATGTATGCTAAAGGCCTGGTAGACTAGGGAGAAGGGGAAACTCGGGTGGGTTTTTGAGCCTCTGGAGTCATTTGTCTTTCCCTACACCCTGACTATGCTAGAGCCTCTTCCTTGCACCTTCACTCTATGCCTATGACTGCTGGGGGGCCTTTGAGTTCATTCAGCTTCTCCTAATATCTATCCAGAAGTGTTTCAATAATTATATAACCTTTGAAAAATGTTGAGAAATATCAATTTTGGACAGTCTGCTCAAATGTACAACTACTTGCTTCCCAATCCTCTTTCTCTCCCTCTTCCTTTTGGTCTCATTGTCTGTATTCTTGAGAAAATTTCTTAATTTATCTAGATCTTTGCTTCCCTGTCTATAGAAGAGAATAATCACATCTAGCTTAGAAATTTTACAAAGATTCAAAGAGGATAATTTACTTAAAGGTTGTCAACTCATTAGTCAGGACAAAGGACCTCTCTTCCACAATTGTTCTGTCTACCTCCTTCCCTCCCACACTCCTTCCTTCCTTTCTTCTTGCCTCCCATCCTTTTGTTTGTTTGTTTGTTTTCCCTCTGTGGAGATAAGTTAGGTCTAAGGCATTTAGGCAGTTGATTTTCCTCAAATATCTTTTTTAGCATAGTGGACATGAATGTAGATGATATTGAGAAAAGCAAGAGACATCAACATCAAAATTGGAACAAAGGTTCCCATTTGAATTTCTACAGTGAAAGGAGAAAGTGAGAGCTCTCCCACCAGAAGGTGGTAACCACCACATCAAGTTCTTCAGGACATAAAAATCATAGCATCTCTTTTTTTTTTTTACATAACAACATTTTACTAAGTCCTTCAACACACTTTGCCTTATGGTTAGGAAGATATGACTTTCAAGATGCTCAGGAAGGGAAGAGAAGACCAGGGCCCCAATGAAGGGAGAGGAGTTCACTAGCAGATGTCAGAAGGGCTTTATATAAGTAGGTAGAGGTGCTGTATAATTGAATAATGTCGTGGTGTTTTTTCAGAAAACACTACAACGTTATCATTTTCTTCTGTCTTATTGTTGTATGTCATATCATTGAGACACAGATTTCTTCATCAATATGATGATACATAGACAAAGAGACCCATCACTGGCTTTCATTCCTTCCCCACATTATCTCTTAGATTCAGAACACCTACTTGCCTTCTCTGATTAGTTATCCTTTCCCACTTGGGTTTGCTCTTCTTGGGAAATCTCATCTATGCCTGATCCTCTCTAGCTCAGATTCTTGGCTAGCTCCCAAACTTAGAAGCAAGGGCTACAGAGTCTCTTTTTTATTGTCATTTTAATTATTATTTCACTACCGATTGTATGATAATTGTTTGACTATAATGATAACCATCATCATTATTTTTTTATTTGAGTATAGTTGACACACAATGTTACATGTTTCAGGTGTAAAACATAGTGATTCAAAACCCTAGACATTATTCTGTGTTCACCACAAGCGTAGCCACCATCTGTCCCAATACAGCACTATTACAGTACCATTGACTATTTTACCTATACTGGCCTTTTATTTCTATGATTTATTCATTCCATAACTGGAAGCCTTACTTCCCTTCACCACTTTGCCCATCCCCCACTCCCCTCTTCTCTGGCAACCATCAGTTTGATTTCTGTATTTATGTATCTGATTCTATTTTTGCTTGTTTATTCTGTTTTTTGTTCTTGTTGGTTTTTAGACTTGGTCTATCAGTGAAATTATATCATATTTGTCTTTCTCTGTCTGACATTTCATTTAGCATAATATCATCTAAGTCCATCATATTGTCACCAACAGCAAGATCTTATCCTTTTTTATGGTTGAGTAATATGTAAATACACACACACACACACACACACACACACACACACCATATATTCTCTATTTATTGATATCTTCCATATCTTGGCTATTGTAGATAATATTGCAACAAAGAGTCTTTTTTTTTAATCTTTCATTCCCTAAACTATTCACTTCTGAACCCAAAACCAAGGTGGATATAAGATGGTTTTGAATCTGAAACATTGTCTGTGATAGTGTATGTGTTCAAGACTGAAAACTGGTAGTTCTGAAGAGTCTTTTCTTTAGTTTTAGGTAAAAGCAGGGCAAGATATTGACATGAGAAAGAAGCTTAAAAGAGCAAATTTGTTACATTCTTATAGAGAATTTGGGAACAATTCTTACCTTTTAAGTATATTTCTCCCTTTCCCAGGTATTACTGGAATATAGAAAGGGATAGGAATAAACTCAAGTAGGAATAAACAGCTCCATGTATATCTTAGGTGGGGACAGTTGGGGGAAGGGCAAAGATAAACTAGTGAAGAATTGGTACTCTTGATGTACTGAAGACTTCCAAATAGACTGAATTTATTTCACTACCGCTTACAGATACCCTAGCAGTACTTGCAAATTTACCATCCATCTTCATTTCATATTTCTTCATTTGAAATGATACACAAGCAGGTTCTTTTGACCTGTATCTTTCATTATTCACTATATCATACCAACATAGCAACTTTGTTGTAGTTCATCTTCTTGTTGGAATTAGATCACATCAAAATATCCCTGCACTTCATTTGACATTAATTATTAAGAAAGGCAACAGCAAACTATGGACATTACAAGAGTTGTGTGGTATTGCATATTATAACCTGGCTGGAAATTTTGCCTGCATTAAGAGCTCAATAAAACATCTGTCCAGAATGGCTTCTTTCTGGAGGAAGAAGTTCCAGTCTACTCAGAAGCAGACAAAAAGGGAATATGTGGCTGGGAGAATAAATTCATAGCTCACCATTGTGCTAGAGATTATAAAAACTCTGCTGTTGGAAGTTTCTTTCAAAAACCATCACTGATAAAGTCCATTGCAATTTTTCCCGAGCTTCCAGAAATATTATTTCACTCACAAGGAAAAATAATAGAGAGCTATGGAAACAAACTATGAATCTCTCCAATCTCTTAATGTGTGTTTGTTACGATTTTAAAAAGAATAATTAAGGACTAACTTACCAAATGAGGAGTAACAGGAGAAAAGATTCTTTCTATAATTTCAGAATAAAGCATAATTCCAGATGGAATGTTTCCCTGTTTGAATTAAATTGATTTTGACAGCAAATGCCATTTTTGGCTTAGAGAAACCTTTGCTTTCCTACCTGTTCCTTTTACTGCTTCTCTTGGGACTAGATCTGATTGACTTAGATATTTGGTTCACCCATTAGGGCTGGTAGTGTTGAGTTACAGCCTCAGCTTTGCTTTCAGAGGCCTCTTACTTTCTAAAATCTCCTTGCCTGGAAGTTCTTACTTCATTAACTTTGCAAGTGTGCCAATTATCCAAGGTACCATACCACATCTTGTTGGGAAAAATTCCCATTGCTCAGTTTCATGTTCACTACTACATGGGAAGCAAATGAACTGAATGTTATTCTATTGCCAACTAATAACAGGCCCTATCTGATACAGAATTTTTACTGTCAGAGCATAGATTACTTTCCAAGCAGATTCAGGGTGGTTTTGTAATGTTTTT
Organism: Suricata suricatta; assembly: GCF_006229205.1. Classification (NCBI taxonomy): domain Eukaryota; kingdom Metazoa; phylum Chordata; class Mammalia; order Carnivora; family Herpestidae; genus Suricata; species Suricata suricatta. The sequence goes on from NC_043706.1 coordinate 97,564,087, forward strand.
CTTCTTTTCAAAAGTGTTCAATTAATGTCCAAAAATTCGTGTTGACCAGTGATCAAGGATAATTCAACAACAACAGATGGAAGAGAGAGAGAGTTTTCTGGTAAAAGAGGGTATTGTGAAAGATGGGATTCAAGGCATACCCATGTGTCAAGACCTTACATGCTCACAACCAAGGGAGTGAGAATAAAAGGGCCTAAACAAAGTGACTGCCTAAACTAGCATAATTAACCCACCAGAGTGGGAATTTTATCCAGTTAACCCATATAACACATCAAACTGAAAGTAAATAAGTGTAGTGAATCCAGTTTGGTCACTGAATTGATCACCAGTTGAATCAAACTGATATATATATATATATATATATATATATATATATATATATACACACACATACACATATATACATATATATACACACATATATATATATCTGTCTGTCTTCATTACTAAAAATAAAGAGAGAGAGAGAGAGAGAGTCCCTTAATCCTTATTTCATTGTGGAATGCTTGGAATGCTAGGGAGCAACTTTTGAAAGAAAAAAAATGACATTTGTAAAACAGCACCATTTTCAATTTTCATAGAAAAGGCTAAAAATCACTTTTAAATTGGAACTTGAGATTGGTTCTTAATAAATTGATCATACTAAAATTAAGCCAGTGTTGTGGGGGAATTCTTACTCCTATAGTTCCTCATGAAAATCTCCATTTATAGTAGATATTATATAAATTTAATTTGCTAAAATTTTAGTGTTGTTTTAAAAAATCAAATGTATAGTAAACATTATAATAATATGTTTGACATAAAATGAGAAATCAAATATGTGTATATGCATATAATTATTTTATTACTGCAGTACCATATTGTCTCCTAGAAAAATATATCAAAGTATCACTGAGCAAATTGATGTCTTTCTTATTTGGTGAAAGCCGGCACCTAAATCAAAGATAACAGTGTCACTCCTCGATTTGTCCCTGAGTGAAACTTTGTAAGTTTATGTACTTTCTTGCCCCTCCTTTTAAAGAAATCCCTGCTGGTTCCTCCTATGGAGGAATTCTAGGCTTTTGCTTCCTAAAGCAGACTGCATCTGGATTGTCTCTGTTGTGGCTCTGGCGCCTGTGGAGGGCAAAGCCTTGACCTCAGAGGAACTTCAGCCTTTGAAGGATTACCGAGCATCTGGGCTGTCTCAGGAGCCCAGCAGGCCTAAGGACTGTGACAACATCACTTTTCCACTAACAAACATAAATCCAGCTATAACATCTTTTCCATTGTGTTAATTAATGTATATCAATGCATATATCTTTGTAACAATGCAAACTGAGCAATAATCTTGTCATGTGCACATTCTATAAGCATGAGAAATTTGGAAACTAAATGGAGGTCCCATTAGTTCAATATTGTTGCTTGACTTGCTTTCAGGGAGGACATCAAAACAGACAGGCATGTGTTTTGTGTGTATATAATGTATACAAGTATAGCATACACAAACACACATGACACCTTAAATTCATCCGGTAAAGAGATATTAAGCTATCTTTCTACATTTCTAAAGAAACAGATAAATAAGAACATTTACTTCTCAAGAGTCATAAACAACATTGTTTGTTTTATTCATTGCCATTGCCCCAGAATTTAGAAGCTTAGAAGTCTGAGTACAGTAGTGTTTAATGTATATTTTATTCATTAAATTCTTCTAAAAACAACATAAATTTCTGTATGTATATTTATATGTGTATACATATGTATACACATGTGGATATGTATATAGTTGACCTTGAATAATGACTGGGATTTAGGGCACTGACACCTGTGTAGTCAAAAATTATATAACTTTTGGGGCGCCTGGGTGGCTCAGTCGATTGAGCCTCCGGCTTCAGCTCAGGTCAGATCTCACATTTGTGGGTTCGAGCCCCGCGTCGGGCTCTGTGCTGACAGCTAGCTCAGAGCCTGGAGCCTGCTTCTGGTTCTGTGTTTCCTTCTCTCTCTGCCCCTCCCCCTCTCATGCTCTGTCTCTCTCTGTATCAAAAATAAATAAAACATTAAAAAAAATTAAAAATTATATAACTTTTGACAAATCTTAATTACTAATAGTCTGCTGTTGACAAGAAGTTTTACCAAGTTTACCAATACCAAAAACAATTGATTAAAACATATATTCCATATTCTTACAACAAAGTATTATTATATATGTATTCTTACAACAAAGTAATCTAGAGAAAATAAAGTAGTACAAAAATCACAAGAAAGAGGAAATACATTTGCAATACTGTATTACTCAAAATAAGTTCACATATAAGTGGACTCACCGAGTTCAAACTCATGTTCAATAAGCATGTATCACATATATATTAAGTTCTTCAAATCATGTGACTATATGGGCATGTTAAATAAGCAAGTTTTTCTATTTGCAGTGCCAAGCAGCTATACTACAAGAAAAAGCATTAGTGGTTTGGTTTTGTTATTGTTTTGGTTTTCTTTGTGTTATTAGATTTCATTTCAGTTTTTGTATTCAGCCTTAAGCGATTCTTTCATCTCTAGAGAAAATCTGTCTTGTGGGACAGTGAAAGGATCAACAGTCAGACAACTCTATCTCCCTAACACAGTAGATGGGTCCACAAGTGGACTCCTGGCCAAAGTTGGGCCTATCTGTCATATTTCAGAGAGGGGAAAAAGAGAGGTGGGGGCAAGCCACGGTCAGCTCTTTTAGGTGATTTGACCTATCAGCCATAGGCCTAAGGAAATGAGGTGAGAGTCTTCTACTCACCTTGGGAACTGAAGAGGTAAAAAAAAAAAACAGTTACAGTGAGAAGGACAAAAGAAACAGGTCTGCTAAGAGGAACATGGGTAACAAAGCCTGATCCCTATTCTAGGCTCTCTTTCCAAGATCCATGCCTCAGCTTCATATCATGCAACCTTAAAAGAGTATCTAATGAATTTTGTTGAAGATAAATTTTTATTAATTGTTAGGCAAGGAGTTATAAATTAGTCAATCTATACTGACCTGCTTGCGCACGTGCGCACACACACACACACACACACACACGCACACACTTGTTTCCAAAAACGATTTAAAGTGGCTATATCACAAAATAAAACACAAAATTATTTGAAACATCAAAAACACAAGAACCAAATAATATGAAGGCCTGAGAATGAAGGAAATTTTCATGCCAAATTAAGAAAATCCTTAGCAATCACCCTTAGGCTTCCTGGAAGTCAGAGAAAAGAGGAAAAGAAGTTGCAGAATACCCATTGTTCATTGAAAGTAAACACTAATTCAGCACAGAAAAACAAAAATGCATACTTTGAAGGAAACTGTGTTGGTATTTTTATATATACCACTATGTAATATATTGATATTATTCATTGCAAATATAGATGGATAGCTCCATATTTTGTATTGACCTTTGACCATATCCTGCAGTATATAGTTAAAATGCATGTCTAAAAGAAAAAAGGGAAAACAATGTCAGAGTCAAATACCCAAAAGTGTAGTTTATTATTTATATAAAGTATCAGCCTAAGTAATTTTGAAGAGTGACAGTTTACCCTGCTTTAAAACAAGATTCATAATTCACCCCTAGTAAATACTTAGTCTTCTTGCCTATTTTTTTTTTATTTTGCTCCTCTTTGCCATTGGGAGATGGGCAAAGAGAGAGAGAGAGAGGGAAGGAGAGAGAATCATGAGCAGGCTCAATGCCCAGTGTGGAGCCTGACACGGAGACTCAATCTCAAAACTGCCAGATCATGACCTGAGTCAAAATCAGGTAGGACGCTCAGCCGATTGGGCTACTCAGATGTCCCTACCCTGTTACGTTTTCTTCCTGGACCTACATGGAACGTGTATGCATATATAAGTACATGTATGCATATATAAACCAGCAGAAAATGGGAAAACACTCTGAACTAATCCCCACATTGCTCACTCACTAAATTAACTGGTGTTCTCCATTTTCTTCTGTAAAATATCTAACTGTTGCCATGGCACACTAAAGCTGCTACTGCATTATGCTGGTAAGGATTTGTCTTGAGTCATATGTGAACTTATATCAGTTGTGTTTGTTCTAAAGTTGGCTTTGTCTTGTGCCTTTGTTACTTTAATAATCTAGGTAATTAAATTGTGTTTATGGTTATGAAATAAGAATGTGAAAACATCTAAAAGTAAATAAATTTAAGTCTTCTGAAAGACTTGAAACATACAGCTTAAAGAAACTATCAAATTTTCAAAATCCTATCTAAAATCCAGTTCTTTCTCTCCACCTCCAATGGTCCCAGCATGGTCAAAGCCACTATTTTTGTAGGCTCCTCACTGGTAGTCCTGTTACTTCTTTTTTGTCTTTGAACTTATTACCAACATGGTTCCAATGGCCTTGACACTGGCTGATCCTCCTGCTCGAAGGCTCTTCCCCACACAGTTGCATAAATGAGTCATTCACTTCTTTTCAATGTTTCTCCAATAGGATCTTGTCAAGTGTACTGTGACCTTTCTAGTAAGACTGCAGACAATTCCCTATGTGTCTTTCTACTATGGCATATTCTACATATATCATAGTAATCACTTTACTTATTATGTTTATTGCTTGTCTGTCTGTTGCCATAAGGTAGACAGAATGTAGTTTCCATGGAGCATTTTGCTACCTGATCTATCCCAAGTGCCTAGAAAAGTACCTGGTACAAAACAGACTCTCAATAAATATTAGGTGAAATAGTAAACTAACTATAGAAAAGGCAGCTGTAATATGCAGAGAATTAAAGATCTGATGAATAATAAATCAATTTAGGAAAACCAAGTGTTTTTCATTACCGGCAGTAAAAAATTAGAGAAATAATTTTTTAAATGTTTTTATGGGGTGTCTGGGTGGCTTAGTTGGTTGAACACCCTATTGTTGATTTCAGCTCAGATCATGATCCCAGGGTTGTGGGATTGAGCCCCATGTCTGGCTCCACATTGAGCTGGAGCCTGCTTAAGATTCTCTCTCTCTGCATTTCTCCCCCTCTCATGCACACACACTCTCTCCTTAAAATTAAAAAAAAGGAAATAAAAAAATAGTATTTTTTACAATAGCCATACAATTATGAGATATTTGTTTAGCCAAGAGTCTGAAAAACTTCCATGATTAAAACTTCAAACTGAAGGGGCGCCTGGGTGGTTCAGTCGGTTAAGCATCCAACTCTTGGTTTTGGCTCAGGTCCTGATCTTACAGTTCGAGAGTTCGAACCCCTTGTCATTGTGCTAACAGTGCAGAGCCTGCTTGGGATTCTCTCTCTTCCTTTCTGTCTGCGCCTTACCCACTCTCTCTTTCTCTCATAATAAATATAAATAAACTTATTTTAAAACCCTTCAAACTAAAAAAAAGGCAAAAAGACGATCTGAATAAAGATACTTATAATTAATCTGTAAGGTCAAAGCAACTCCAATTATAAATTGAGACTTGACCTCCCACATATTAAGCCATACTACAAAGGCAGATTACAGTAAAAACAAAACAAAGCAAAACTATTATTGAGATATTGTGAGATGAACAACAGATCAATGGTACAGAATAGATAACTCAAGGTAACACTCTCAATTTACAGTAAGGTTGGCACAACAAATTAGTCAGATTGGACATGTTGTTTAAAAAAATAACATTTGGAAAACTGAATCATTATCTGAAAAAAAAACTGTATTTCTACCCAACAACAAGTAATGTGGACTAGGGAGGGCTTAGAAGCTTAGTGATGATAAAACTATATATTTAACATTAATAAGTTAGAGAATAGCTCTATGATTTAAGGACAAAGAAGGACTTCTTAAAACTTCAAAATCCTGTACCAAAAGAAAAATAAATGAATGTGATTACAAAAAAGTCAAATGTCTGGCCAATAAAAAATCTCTGTGAATAAACAGACAGATGAAAGGTATTGGCAAACTTTAAAAGTGACAAAGGACTAATCTTCATAGTAAAAAAAAAAAAAGTCTGTAAATCAACCAGGAAAATTATAGGATCTCCAAAGGAAAATGAGCAAAAGATGTGAAAGGTAGGTTACAGAAAAGGAAACATGAACAGCTATCACATTTACGAAGACATACCCAAACTTAAAAGGAGAAATGCAATCGAAAACAATAGGATCCACTTAACTTAATGACCCGTGATAAGCCACGTCGATACCATGTATCCCCTGATATGACATAATGAGAATGGAATGCCATTTCTGTGGTATTCTTTCCAAATCTCAGACTCAAGTCTAAGAAGGTGAACACAACAGATAAGAATGCTAGGGTATTCTACAAAATATATGGTCAGTGCTCTTCAAAATTCTCAAGGCCATGAAAAACAAAGAAAGACTGAGAAATAGTAAGGCAGAGGAGAGGACTAGGGAGCATCATTACTAAATACAATGTAGTATTCTAGAATCCTGAAACACAGAAACGATCTCAACGGAAAAATGTGAGATCTCAATAAAGTCTCTTGCTTAGTTAAAAGGTTTGTGCCAGTGTTAACCTCTTAGTTTTGACAAGTGTTATCATTGGTATGCACGCATTATGGGAAGGTGGATGAAGCGTACATAAGAACTATCTGTATAACCTTTGCAGCTTTTATGTAAATCTAGAATTATTCCAAAATTTAAGATTTAAAAAAAGAAAAATGGAATACCCCTTTATATCTCTTCAACACACAAAAATTAAAACCCCAGAACATTCAAAGTGCTGGGGATAACAAACTGTTGTGTACTAATCTTGGAATTATAGACTGGAGAAGGTACTCTGAAGAGAAATATGGCATGTCCTATGGGCCAACAATTTCTCTCTTCTATAAGAAAAAGTATCTCACACCAAAAAAAAAGAAGACACATGTGATATTTATGTACATCTTAATATATCAATGCTGTTTGTAATGGTGAGTGCCCATTATTGGAGTATTGAAGATATAAAATGTAATGGAATCACACAAAGGACTTCAAGTAGCATTAGAAGTAGCGGACAAATAGCATACAAACCAACATGGATAGATGTCAAAATATAGTGCTGAATGAAAGCAGAAACCAAGTGAGATAGACTGAAATTTATAATACGGCATACAAAATAGCTTACATTGTACAAGAATACATAGAGCAATTAAATATCTTAAAATGGTTGCCATTACACTCAACACATCAGAATGGAGAGAAACACAAAATTAGAGGATGGATAAACATTCCAGTCATGCAAACAATAAAGTGACCTTAAGTAAAACAATGATGACCATGGACTGCAAATAAATAGTATGATTAACTCAACTTTCTCACACTAAAAAAAAATTTAAGTTGGCAAAGTCTAAAATATTACACTCGGATTATCTTGAAAGTGTCCTTACTTTAGTTTGTTTTACTTTCATTCTTAAGAGGCTGAAATTGGGGGCGCCTAAGTGGCTCAGCCGGTTAAGTGTCCGAATTTGACTCAAGTCATGATCTCAAGGTTTGTGAGTTCAAGCCCCATGTCGAGCTATGCATTGACAGCTCAGAGGCTGGAGCCTGCTTCAGATTCTGCATCTCCCTTTCTCCCTGCCCCTCCCCTATTCTTGCTCAGTCTGTCTCTCAAAAATAAATAAAAATGGTTAAAAAAAAAACAGGCTGAAATTGGATATCAGATAAAGTATATAGGTTCAGTTTTAACAGAAAAGATTACCTCAAACTCCATTCAAAGGACTCATACTCAAAGACATCACCTGATCCTACATTTAAAGTTTGGCAATAAGTGTGACAGTTTTAAATTGCATAGGTATTTTTTAATAAATGCCAATTTCATCTGTATATTTTAATTACCTCATGAACAATTGGCCACTACTATCTCTGAATAAGTATATTCTAGCATATGTATAATGAAGTGAATCACTTATCCTATAAACTATCCTACTCAACAAACATCAGCCACTGTAGTTGGGCTTGTATTTGTGGCTCTAAGGCTCGCAAAAGCAAGATCACTAGGTAGATGATGACTTTAATGTTCTTTTTGGTTCACTGAAAGACTAACGTGATCCAGAACAGCCCTTTATAAACTGGAACATGCCCTTGATCAATGGGGAATCTTTTCAAAATTCAGTAGTTTAGGGGGACAGTTTGAGATTCTGCATTTCTAACAAGTTCTGAGTGGCACCAATACTGATGGCCTAAGGAGCATATTTTGAGTAGTAAAGGTCTCAAATGACATGATGAATTTCTCAAAACCACATTTGTAGTTATAAATACACAACCCCTGAAACTTTGTAGCATGGAGCTAGAAGTGATACCCAAATGTGTATAATTTTTGAGAGATATAATTATCAATCACATATTCATCTGTGTTATAAAACTCTTCCTGGGGTTGCCTGGGTGGCTTGGTCAGTTAAGCATATGACTCATGATCTCAGGGTCGTGATCTCATGGTCATGAGTTCAAGTCTCAGCATGGCATGGAGCCCACTTAAAGAAAATCTTTCTGTACTTATTTTCAATGTGTTTTTCCACTATGGTATATTAGAAATAAAATGCACCCAACCTTCAAAATGAAATAAGTTAAACTGTAAAGTCAATTTAGTGTTACCTAAATCCTGAATGCTAGAAGAAATCTGGCCCAAATTAGTGTATTTTTGTCCTAATTAGTACTTAGCCCCTCCCATCTCACTCAAACCAATTGATGAACAAATCTAAGTTCCTTTCAATGACAGTCTTAGAATATATATAATAAAAGTCATGGCCTCATAATAGAGAAGGACATGATTCTATAAAAAGACTAGTATACATGAAATTCATATGTTCTTATGTAAATGCAAACAGCTTTTAACTTATCAATGGCAAAGACATTTTTAACTGAGCAAATGATTCCAGGTTTATTTATGAATGTTAGTTTCTCTTCATTGTGTTTTCCATTAGGAAATATTCACTATTCAGCTATGACGTATGTGCTGGTTAATTACTTCCCAAGGTATTTATTGCTGTTTTGTGGACAGACAAATTATAAATCAGAAATTCATCTACACATAATTCTACAAGCATATTGAAATCAACATTAAAGAAATGCTACTTGAATTTGTTTAAATATTAAAAAGTTAACTGTCACTTTCTTTGATTTAATGAGTTTCTTATAGGATCTTAATCCATACAATGTTAAACTTTTCTTTGTTTTTATTACAAGGTATAATTTTTTTAAACCTGAGCTGTTTCTCTACAAGTATTTCATTTGCACAGGTGACCATTTCAGTAGTTCAACAGTAATTAATGGTTAACATAATTAACCTAAATACATATGATTATAGGATTTTCAACCTGCAATTACATTGCCTAATTAGGAAATTATGATTCAGAATGAAATAATTATGAAAGGTGAAGACTTTAAATAAAATCTATACTAAATTATTCTTTGTTTACTTACTAGAACATGTGATTAGCAAAATTATATAATATTCTCTTCTTCCCACTTATATATTTTTGAAGGAAAGCAAATAGCAGTTGTTCCACATTGATTATTTCTTGCAAGGTCCAGGAAAACCCACACTCTCCAAAAAGGTGGAAGAGATCAATCTTATTCTCAGTTTTCTTTCTCACAAGGATGTGGCAGAGAGTAGAAATTGGAAAGAATACTACTTGTCAGGATGCAGCATCACAGTTTCAACAGAATTGTACCCATTTTTCTCTTTTGATTCCAGGATTCAAGACAAAATTGAGACTCTTAAAATTAAACACTAAACAAATCATATTGTTGAGTGTGATGAAGAGAGAGAATTATTTGCTATTAACAACTGACCTTAGTTCCTATAGAGAGGAGTCACTCAAAGCCTGCCTACTTCCCACATGGAAGAACATCAACACAAAATGTCATAGCTCAACATTCTTCCATCCTGGAGATCCATACAAAAAACAAGGAAAGATACCCACTCCTCTTGGACAAAAACTTAGCAGTTTACATTCATTTGATGATAATGCCCACCTCATCCATTTGTTGAGAATCAAATAAGGAGGTATTATAGGTTTCTGGTCCCAATTCCAATATTGAGGGAGGTTCCTCTCCCCACAACACTAAGAAATTCTCAGACACCAGAAGGGTGATGAGCTTTCAACTCAAGTCTGACACCATCTACCCAGAGGAAGCATCAGATTCCACAGGTTTAATGGTCCACTGCTGCAAGACTGCCCCTTCTCAACCAGCCAGAGATTGGAGGTTTCTGTGACCTCCTCCTTTGGTTCAATTAATTTGCTAGAGTGGCTCACAGATCTCAGGGAAACATGTGCCTACCTTTATCAGTTTATTAAAGGATATGAACTAATAACCAGATAAAGAGATACATAGGGGGAAGTCCTGAATAAAGAAAGCTGTGTCCTTGTGAACCTTGGGAACTAGCTTGGTAGCATGTGGGAGTGTCTGACCCCCCCAAGCATGGAAGCTTTCCGAAAAAAAAAACCAAAAAGTTCTTGGATTTTTGTGGAGGCTTGATACATAGTCATAATTGACTAAGTCATTGGCCATTGAATGATTGAACCTCCAGGTCTTCTTCCCTCTCCAGGGGTCTAGGGTGGGACTGAAAGTTCCGATCCTCTCTAATCACATGATTCGCATCTCCTGGCAAATAGCCTTTGCTCTTGGTGGGGTCTAAGTCACCTTCATTTATAACAAGACACCTATTTCATCGTTATGGCTCTCAGCATTTTCAGGAACTGTGGATGAAAACCAAATATATCTGAGAAATATATATATTTGATCATCTAAATGACCAAATATTTGTTTCTTATAAATCATTATATGACAGAAGGTATTCACAAAATATTTTGGAGCTGTAAAGAGTTATGAAATATAAAGATTTTTGTTATTTTATTATTTTCATTAGATAAGATTAAGTGCATTTCAATCCATCCTTCCTTCTGAACCATTGACATCTTCCAGGACAAATGTCTTTTATGTTGAAACATCCTTCCTCCCACATATACCTTACCTGGAGAAAGTACTCATTTCCTTCTCTGTGCTTTAATAACATATTATTTCTCACTTTAAAATTCAGCCTGCTGTGAAAGATGTAGGTCTTGTACATTAGGTCGAGACCTCCTTGAATGCAGAGGCCACATTTTTTATTTCTGTTCACTTCTACCTATTATAGTACCTGTTCCATGCTAAGTATCCAATATGTATTGTTGAATATGTGAATAAATAATAAATAATGAAAATGTCCATAGATAGCTGAGTGGCATTCTATACATAATCTCTTACAGATTTGCAACTAGAGTCATCCAAAAGTCATGGAAGTAAAGAGAATCAAAGCAGGATTTAAACTCTATGTCTAGGGGCATCTAGGTGGCTCAGTTGGTTAAGTGTCCGGCTTCCAGCTTCGGCTCAGGTCATGATCTCATGGTTCGTGGGTTCGGGCCCCACATCAGGCTCTGTGCTGACAGCTAGCTCAAAGCCTGGAGCCTGCTTCATATTCTGTGTCTCCCTCTCTCTCTGACTCTCCCCTGCTCATGCTGTCTCTCTCTGTCTCTCAAAAATTAATTTAAAAAACCAAACAAACAAAAAAACCACTCTATGTCTAAATTAAACTTATCCCTGCCACACAAAACAAACTTGCTGATTTTAAGAAAACTTATGTCTTAAAATTTCAAGTAAAATGAATTTCTATGATCTGAATAAAAAATATGACCTAGCTCCACTATTCTAAACAAAATGGAATTAAAAAGAAGGCTTCATAGGAAATACAAACACACACACACACACACACACACACACACACACATACATGTGTCAATTTTACTTTACTTTCTGAGGAAATTAATAAAATGTGTTCTTACTGTATTTATTCTTTCCAGCACCTCTATTTTTGAGAAATCTACAGTGGCACAGAAAGTATTTTAGGACAGACATGAATCTAATCATGGGCCAGGCTGGTAATCTAAGACAGTTGTTACAGTCCGTAAGATGCAAAGCAGATCCAAACTATCAGAGGCTTTAGTGGAAACTCTTAAGCAGGGATCAGATGATTATCCAGCAGGAGACAGGTTCAGTTTGAAGAGTCACTGAAACCATCTCTAGTCACTCTTTAAAATGTGTTTTTAGAATGCAGTCCTTGAGACTTAATTTTCTGAAATGCCAGAAATTTAATTTAGTCCAACATGCTGAAGAATATATCCTTTTTCCTGTGAACCCTTTTTAATTTCTTGTATAATTCTTTTAAAACTTCTATACCAGAAATAGCTGATCCTATATTAATGGAAGGAAATCTTCCTCAAAGTAAAATCTTTTATAAGGGCATTTTCCAGTTTTACCAAAATTTGGGTGGCATTTCAACTGAGAAAAGCCTTTATATTGTGGTGCTTTGTGACCTTGTTGAGAAAAATAAACTCTCTACACAGACATTATGACTCAGTGGTGCTGTCTGAATACTACACTTTCATGGGCATTCTACATTACAAATACTGTTGCTCTTCTGTAATATAGCTCAAAAACACTGACCAAGGGAAAACAGACTACAAAATCTCTGACTTAGTACCTCTGACTTTCTGCAAAATCAGCAAAAGACTAACAATAAATAGAAAAAAAAATCTACATATCCTCCTGTTTCAGTAGTTACACATGTAAATATTATTAATCTTTGGTCAAACTGTCAAGATTTATCAACTAATTTAAGAGTGTGTGTCCAAAATGGCTCCTCAGGGAAGTACAGGGATAATCTTCCATTCAGCAGACTGGCTGTTATCTGGGACAAGATGGGAGGAGAGAAGATGTAATCTGATAAGTTATCCTTCCAGATGGTTTGCAGAAATTACTGTTAGCTGCTAGCTTGAAATAAATATTATATTGACCTAAATATTCAAGATAAGATTTCTGAACTTAAATGGGCTTTTGCAAGATAAGTCAGTTCTTAAAATTGTACAGAAGTTTAGAATCAAGAAAAAAAATTTTTTTGACAAAAAGAATTCTATGAGGTACTGCCAAGATCTACTAGAACATTGACATCTGGCCTTCTAGAAATTGCAAAAAAATTTTTTTCTCTCAGGACTACCTTTGATATTACTTCATAGCTGGATAGAAACATACAAGTGATAAAAATGAACTGAACAAATTCTTCTCTGTTTAAATACGTTGGAGTATAATTGGATCAGGTTTTCTGATAAGAAGATAACATCTTTGGAAGAACACTCATTCCCAACACCAAGTTCCTTGAGGAAAAATTTCCTGCCTTACTTATGTATTCTTCACAATAACCAGCACACAACCAGGTTTGCAGTAAGCAATTACTGAGAATCTGATGATTTTAATCAAATCATTTTTAATATTTAATAAATAAGAAGATATTCGATATTTTCAAACCCCAAAGGGAATAAAAGACAGAAGTGTTATCTTTATAGAGCTGATTTTTTTATTTGGGAAACCATGCTCACAAATATGAAATTGTCAAATGATGAAAAATCAAAGTATAAAAGTTATTGTCTAATAATTATAATATTAAGTTAGAAAAATATCAGATAGTATGTAATTAGACATAACTAGAACAGAAGGGGGAGAGAAACATGAGTCTTTTTAAATTTTTTTAACGTTTATTTATTTTTAAGAGACAGAGAGACAGAGCAAGAGCGGGAATGGACAGAGAGAGAGGAAGACACAGAATCTGAAGCAGGTTCCAGGCTCTGAGCTGTCAGCACAGAGCCCAATACAGAACTCGAACCCACAAACTGTGAGATCATGACCTGAGCTGAAGTTGGACACTTAACTGACTGAGCCACTCAGGCATCCCATAAAGAACACAAGTCTCAAAGCTAGCAGAAAGCATCAAAAGACTAGAATTAGATAAAGTTTGTCAACCTGGAAAGTTTGTTACATAATATTAGAAAGAGAAAGGTCAATTGTAACTGAAGAAGCTTTTCATGGAGAAACAACGTCTAAGGGGCCCAAAGACCCGTTAGGATATTGAGAGGAAGAGATAAACTTGGCCAACGGAAGAAAGAGAAGAAGTAATGTGAAAGTTGTAAATAATAAAGGGCAATAGTCAAGTTGCAAGAAGACACGGTTAACGAACCTCGGGTCTATATTACAAATGTTAAAATAGGAGACAAGTGAAAGTCAGTCAGCTGAGCTGAAGTCATAAAGGTTTCGCAATGTTCGGTAAGTGTATTTGAAATTTACTATTTGGGCAAACACAAACCACTTAAAAGATTTTGATCAGATATGATTTTTTTTAAAGAAAGGAGCCTAAATAAATACACTTAATACAAACATGGAAAATAAATTATATTTATTTTTGTGGCTAAAGGATAGATCTAGAACCAATGAGTGAAAATTACAGAAGGAGGAACTTTGTTAAAAAGAAGAGATATATAAAAATTTGATTTAACTGAACACAGCATGGAGTGACTTTAAAGGTGCAAATTCCCCATTATTAATTCAAAGGATCTTGTATTTATTATTCCTGTTGTGGAGAAAAAATCATGCATAAAACAGATGTTCTTAAAGAATTCTGATTCCAGACATTTAAAAAACAAAAAGTAGGAGGTGACAGCAGATTCTGAGTACAGGAATAGCAAGCAAGAGGCCATTGATAAAGTCCAAGATTAGGTGATGAAGCCCATCATACTACCCATCATTAATTGACCCAAAAAGCTCATGGTGCTAAGTGCTTTACGTAACTTGTAACTCTTAAATTTTTAAGACCCTATAGAGTGCACACTGTTCCTCTCCTTATATTACAAATAAGGTATGGAGCAGTGGGAATGAAAAAGGTCAAAGAAGCATTTGAAAGGACAACAAGAATAAGAGGATGATATGTTACAGGTAGTGAAGCAACGGGATGAAAGGAAGGTTACTTGATGACTTAATATGCTCTCTATGCTGCATTACAGCTCAGTCCTGTATAATCCACCACAGCAACTTGGGTATCAATGAACACTGAATCTCAAATATCATTTTTATTTAATAACTTAGTTTTGCTCAAGCTACTTTACAATGAATTATCATAATCATCATTGAAAATATTCATAAAATATCTCTTGGTCACAGGCATCAGAAGCACTGGGTAAGATCCTAAGAAATGAAAGATAAACAGGAACTTGGGGACAAGGCTGAAGGCAATGTGAGCATTTCATGAAAATGATTGAAAAAGCAAAGTGTTCATCAACCTGCTCTTTTACTCTATGCTGTTCAGGGACTGATTTACTTAATTCATTTTAATAAGTTAACATTCAACAACTGCATTGTTTGAACTATTGAGAATAATGCCAGATTTTTTTTTGCAGCAGCATCTTATTATTGGCCATGATGTTAGAAGAAGGATGTAGGTATATCACTTATAAATAAATTCTGCTTTGGCCATCTTCAGACCTTTATGCCTGCTGTTGCCTCTATCTAGAATCTCCTCTGACTTCACTCCATGAAGAGAGCTAATTCCATTCACAACCAGAGCTGTCTCCTCCATAAAGGCTCACTTTCTCCCCATGGCATCAGTGGCTCCATCACAGCCTTTGTCACATTGTGTCTTTTCATATATCCAGATTTTTTCATAAGCAAATGGGTGATGTTTTATTTCCTTTTTGCTACTGCTTCTCTTCACTGACCCTTCCCTACAACCCTCAAAGCTAAGAACATAATTCACACTCATCAATCACTAAAATGAAAAGCATACAGATGACAAAGACATATGTGTAACCTGGTTAAACAATTTAGGTGAGAAGAGGGAATGACGGATTAGCCCCTCCTCCTCCTGCCTAGCTGACGCTTATTCCTATCGCTAATATAACACATTACATTGCATTATCATAAATTGTTTACCTATATGTGATGCTCAGCAGACTGTGTATGTCATATAGTTTATATTCAACATATGGTCCTTGAAGTAAGCCAAATTATCATTGTCTTCTAAACATCTAATAAAATTTAATGATATAAATTATTATTCTAGTTCTGGAATGGAAATTGGCAAACAGATGTGCATCAGTGAAACTAAGAAATGGTATCTAAAACTAGCATAAATCAAATCCCCTAAAATAAGTGGCAGCAAATTATAAGTCAACAAATAAAAATATAGCCAACCCCCTGGCATTTGCTTGGCCTATAATGTTTCTATAATGCTTTTAGGTGTGGCATGCAAGCTGCCACCTCCAAGCTGCCCCCATCCACACTGATTTACTGTAGGTCATTTAACACATTTATGTTAATTTCTTGGCTGCTTGGGAAATTGATATTTGTGGCCTCTCTGTTATACCTTGTCTTGGAATTATAAACACGATCAATCTGCTTACTCCCTCAAGTATTTGATCAGATTTCTTTCTTTCACTTCAGTTACTGTAAACTTTTATAAATATAAGTTGCATTTCTACAGCAAAGCAGTGCCCACATTGATGGAATAGAGTATAAGAACTTGCATTTATAACAGATACAGTGCATGCACTTCTATACATATATTAAAGTATGACTATTTAGGTTACAGCTATAGAAAAAACTTCAAGGTTTGATTATACTGAATATCATGGACACAGTGTTTTTTCTTATTTAAGTGTCTCTCTAATTCATTAAGCACCATGGATTCTTCTGGGG
Source organism: Suricata suricatta (assembly GCF_006229205.1). Classification (NCBI taxonomy): domain Eukaryota; kingdom Metazoa; phylum Chordata; class Mammalia; order Carnivora; family Herpestidae; genus Suricata; species Suricata suricatta. The sequence continues at coordinate 97,580,590 of NC_043706.1, forward strand.
GAAATGGCCTCTGATCTGTTCCCCCTCCATGGAGTAATAATCTTTTGATTGTGAAATTAAAGTCACTCTCAAGTAACTGCAGGAATAGAAATATAAATCGATAGTGGGAAAAAGACTTCTTCAAATTCTAGGAAACAAATTTTATTTCTACACAAAACACAAGAATATAGATAATAAAAATATCACCAATAGAATAGTATTTGGATGATTAAAGCTTTCTCTATGTCCTGTCTCATGAGTTTGAGGCACAGGCTATATTGTCACTGACAATAATAATACGAAGTGTGCAAAGAGGGTCAAAACTTCTCTAATTTTTTTTCCAACCATTGGAATATGATAGATTTTGAACAGAACTAAATTTGTTCAAAAAATTTTTAATTCACAATTTTTACATCAGACCTGAATTTATGATTCACAGGTTCTCATGTCATCTCATCTTGGGTGGCTAAAATACCAAGAAAGTTTTATCACTTTAAAACGCTGAACATGTACTGTGCCTCTATAAGGTAAATGTCTGCTCTGCTGTAACTTTTGGGGGGGGAATAAATTCATCTTTAAATACCAACTCTGATTCTGTTGCAGTATTCCAAATTTAAATACATTAAAATCTCAAGAAAGACAAGAAAACAAAAAAGCACATTCAATGGACATAACCATCCATCTCTTTCAGATAATTATGATTATTTTAACAAGACTTATTCTTGTTATAAAATAATGCTTCTGCAAAAGCTACTGACAGTAATAATAATATCTAATATATCTTAACTTCTCATTGAAAAGAGTTCTTGGTAGATAACAAGAAATATATATGTATTAATTCAATTATTCCCCCCAAAGCTCTAAAAAATAGGTGTTATTATTATTATTAAACGAGGGCACTCACTAATACCCTCAGGTGTTATCAAGGTTTGGAGCTGGGCCAGCTTGTCACCACCCTGCATTCTGGCTCCAGGTTTAAATCAGTGACGTTCATCAAGACACATCATTCGGTTTAGTTACCATTCTGGTTAGGTTTATCAATACATCATGTACTTAAGGGTCATTGTTTGAGGCAGAAAGAAAGGAAATATTTGCTTATTTTGTCTGATAATTACATGTCCCTCTATTAACAAATTATTTTAATTAGATGTGATTAAATTAAGTTTCCTCCAAAATAATTTTTGCTCTATTTTAATAGTTATACACAATCTCTTCAATGTTGAACTCCATTTAATCCAGGTAAAACTAAGAATATTAAATAGTCAAAATTACTTCAAAAGTAAACATTTTGTCTTAGGAGACACGTGCAAGCAGTTGCAATTTTGTCATCTCCTGTCTACTTTCACTCACAAGACGAAGTGTACATTAAAAAATTTTCTTCTCAAGTACATGGCTACTTCTCAAGTCAGTATTTTCATCCTGGATTGTTTTTCCCTGGAATTCAAGAACATGCTTTTTAATGTTCTAATGACTGGTATGAACTATTGATGAATAAACTCAAGAAACCTCATTTTCCCCATGATTTCTTATTAGGGTTAACGTTGTGCAGTCATTTTCCTGTTTACCAGGATTAAAGTTTCAAAGCTGTGGTTGTTTTCAGTCTCAAAGCATTTGTCCAAGCTATTACACCCTCCTAGACTGTCATCCCACCTCACTGCACCTGCTGAAATCCTGCCATCTTTGCAGCCTTAAGACCTCCAGTCAGATGTGGCCTCTTTTTCCTTGGAATCTCTACCATATTTGTTTACCCACCCCTTACAGCAGCATGCATTAGGAGTTAAGAGAGTGGGTGGCTTAGTGGGTTGAGCGCCTGACTCTTGATTTTGGCTCACTCATGATCTCCTGGTCCTTGAGACTGAACCTCAAGTCTGGCTCTGTGCTGCTTGGGATTCTCTCTCCCTCTCTCTCTCTCTGCCCCACCCCTGCTCACTCTCTTTCTCTCTCAAAATATATAAACATTAACAATCACAAAACACATAATCCAGTGAAGAAATGGGCAGAAGACATGAATAGACACTTCTCCAAAGAGGACATCCAGATGGCCTACAGGCACATGAAACGATGCTCAGCATCACTCATCATCAGGGAAACACAAATCAAAACCACACTGAAATACCACCT